>NC_142808.1:57198652-57343652 GCF_049724085.1 Artemia sp. Qi Xiang Cuo
TACTCTAGAAAATATACGCTAGTCTACTATAGAAAGAAAAAATACCATTTGATTTAGAAACATTTTTATTGATCATAATTACAATAACAATATTCACTGATGCATTTTGTTCTCATCAATATATTTTGTTAGGACATCTAATGCTGACCGAAGTTTATTTATATGGATAATATTTACTTTTCCAGCAAAACACAGCTGCTCCTCCTGCTTAAATTTGCTTAATGATATCACGTATCTAGCATGCATAGTGTTCCATTCAAGACATAGTCTACAGCCAGCAGTTATTTCCACAGCTACATTAGGTACACGTATATCGTTGCTGCTGCTTCTGTCGTTTCCATTATTAATCTCCAATCGTGTAAATGCACCACTAATTTTTTTTTCTCCAATAATATCCATACATATAAAAACTATTCTCTTTGAATTCAATGCTCTTACTAATATGAATTGTAAAGAAAACTATTCCTTTTATTCAAATCCTAATCACCAATCAAGTTATACTCGTTCCTCTCGGCAAAGGTGTAATGACATGTTTTACCTACCAGAAAAACCTGTTTGGTACGGGGGCCCCTTAGAAATAGTACCTTGGACTATATTCCGTAATCTTTCTTCTGGCAAAAAATGGAAAATTCCACATTTTTGTAGATAGGAGCTTGAAACCTCTACAGTAGGATTCTCTGATACGCTGAATATGATGGTGTGATTTTCATTAAGGTTCTATAGCTTTTAGGGGGTCTTTTCCCCTTATTTTGAAAATCAGCCAAATTTTCTAATTTGCAAATTAAAAAAAAGAAAGTTGTTGAAAAACTCAGCTGAAAACGCAATTTTATTAGAGTTTTGCTGCCAAACTATAAAGAAAGTCATTGAAAAACTCAGCTAACAACGCGTTTTATCAGTGTCGCTGACAAATTAAAAAGAAAGTTGTTGAAAAACTCAGCTAAAAACGCATTTTATCAGAGTGTTGCAGTCAAACTAAAGAAAAACTCGTTGAAAAAAGTCGTTGAAAAACTCATTTAAAAATGCACTTTATCAGAGTGTCGCTGCCAAACTAAAAAGAAAATTGTTGAAAAACCCAGCTGAGAAAGCATTTTATCAGTGTCGCTGCCAAACTAAAAAGAAAGTCATTGAAAAAAGCAGCTAACAACGCGTTTTATCAGTGTCGCTGCCAAATTAAAAAGAGAGTTGTTGAAAAACTCAGCTAAAAACGCATTTTATCAGAGTGTTGCTGTCAAACTAAAAAGAAAGTCTGAAAAACTCAGCTAAAAACTCAATTTCATTAGATTTTCGCTGCCAAACTATAAAGAAAGTCCTTGGAAAATTCAGCTGAAAACGCATTTTATTAGAGTGTCATTACCGAATTAAATAGAAAGTCGTTGTAAAACTCAGCTAAAAACGCATTTTATTAGAGTCTCGCTGCCGAATTAAAAATAAAGTCGTTGAAAAACTCAGCTAAAAACTCATTTTATCAGTGTCGCTGCCAAATTAAAAAGAAAGTTGCTGAAAAACTCCGCTAAAAACGCATTGATTTGAGTGTCGCTGCCAAACTAAAAAGAAAGTCATTTAAAAACTCAGTAATAAACGCATTTTATCAGTGTCGCTGCCAAATTAAAAAGAAAGTTTTGAAAAACTAAGCTAAAAACGTATTTTATCAGAGTGTTGCTGTCAAACTAAAAAGAAAGTCTGAAAAACTCAGCTAAAAACGCAATTTTGTTAGAGTTTCGCAGCCAAACTATAAAGAAAGTCGTTGAAAAACTCAGCTGAAAACGCATTTTATTAGAGTGTCGCTGCCGAATTAAATAGAAAGTCATTGTAAAACTCAGCTAAAAACGCATTTTATTAGAGTCTCGCTGCCGAATTAAAAATAAAGTCGTTGAAAAACTCAGCTAAAAATGCATTTTATCAGTGTCGCTGCCAAATTAAAACGAAAGTTGTTGAAAAACTCAGCTAAACACGCATTTATTAGAGTGTCGTTGCAAAATTAAAAAGAAAGTCGTTGAAAAACTCAGCTAACGCATTTTATCATAAAACTTAAGCTTTCCTTTGAAGATGTAGGTTTTTCTTGAGCCGAATGGCTGTGCGAACACCACTTTTTCACTGGCTGTTTTTTTCTATTAGGTAATGGGCTGATGGAAATAAATGATGTAAAATAAATGGGGAAGAAGATCTGTCTCAGTCTGTAAGAACAAGCTTGTCAATATTCGAATTTTCATTGACAAAAAGTTTTGTGAAATGTAATTATTAGTTTTGCTCAAATATTTTCATGGTTCCGCGTTGAAACCCTGACCAAATTGTGGTACTACCGTAATAATTTCATAATTTTGAAAATGGGTCAAGGGGAAAGAAATATTTTGTATAGTTTTATATCCTCGGTACTTAAGGCCTATTGAAGACACTTTTGGTCTCTACATAGCCTCTATTTGAGTAAAAATAAGTAGAGAAGCCCTAATAACTCCCGTACAAACAAATGTGCTGCCATCTATAATTGAGTCTAACGCTGACGGGACATAATTTATTCAAGGATTATTGATCGAGTCTAATGGGGTCAATGCCCCCTTTTTCAAGGTCGATCTATTTGTTGTTGCTAGGTGTAATGACTCCGGGACGAAGTTTGCACATGCGCATTGACGGGACAATGTATTGACCGACTCGAGGGGAACTAGATTTCTGAGAAATTGATTACATAATTGACTAGGACAAGAGGGGAAGTAGATTTCTGAGAAGTTAGTTACATAATCGACTAGGACAAGAGGGGAAGTAGATTTATGAGAAATTGATTACATAATCGGCGGGGAATTATTGATCCACAAGGGGGACAGATTTCTGAGAACTAGATGTCTGGGAAATTGATTTGCATAATCGGCGGGGAATTATTGATCTAAGAAAGGGGAATTAAGATACATTATGGCTTCTTTGATCTTTAGGTCTAAGATATTTCAGGTCTTTAGTGACAGAGATAAGTTGATATTCTATTTTTAAATATGGCTTCTCAGGTCATTAGACTTAGCGATAAATTAATTTTCTATCGACGCCTTAATAGAGTAACCAATAACACCTTAGAGATGAAGAGATTAATGCGGGAATTTTTTCCTGGGAATTTCAAATGTGACAGCTCAGAGATGCCAAAACAAAAGGAACACGCAGAAATTACGTTTAGGGATTATTTGGGCGAAACCGTTTGATACATTTTAGAAGATGATTTAGGCGAAACAGTTTGAGACATTTTAGAAAATGATTTGGGCGAAACAGTTTGAGACACTTTAGAAGATGATTTTAGAAGATAATGTAGAAGATGATTTGGGTTGAAACTCTGTGGTCGTTATAATACACAAGTTCCATTTGAACAATTTTGTGAGGTCCCCTACCCCAACCCCAAGGACCCCCCTCAGGGCCCCCAAAGTCCCCCGGACCCCCAAAGTCCCCTGGACCCCCAAAGGCCCCCGGGGCCCCCGAAGGCCTCCCCCATTTTTTGCCCCCCATTTTAATACTTTTGTTTGCACACTTGAGACACAGAAGAACCCCTCCCCCCAACTTTTTGGCTCCCCCCGAATATATCTTTTCAGAACAAGTTCTTTACGTAATGTCCCTCCTAAACCCATTTTATAAGTTGAAGTATCCCATCCTTTTCGCACACAACTCAACTTTACAGCTTTTTGAATACCCCAACACCAAGCAATACTTTTCAAAAGGCATTTCAGAACAAGTTCTTTTTCTTAATGTCCCTCCTAAACCCATTTTACAAGTTGAAGTACCCATCCTTTTCACCCACAACTTTACTTTACAGCATTTTGAATACCCCGACACCAAGCAATACTTTTCAAAAGGCACTTCAGAACAAGTTCTTTTCTTAATGTCCCACCTAAACCCATTTTGCAAGTTGAAGTACCCATCACCCACAACTATACTTTACAGCTTTTTGAATACCCCAACACCAAGCAATACTTTCAAAAAACATTTCAGAACAAGTTCTTTTCCTAATGTCCCTCCTAAAAGCATTTTACAAGTTGAAGTACCCATCCTTTTCACCCACAACTTTACTTTACAGCTTTTTGAATACCACAACACCCAGCAATACTTTTCAAAAGACATTTCAGAACAAGTTCTTTTCTTGATGTCCCACCTAAATGCATTTAACAAATTGAAGCACCCATCCTTTTCATCCACAACTTTACTTTACAGCTTTTTGAATACCACAACACCAAGTAATACTTTTCAAAAGACATTTCAGAACAAGTTCTTTTCTGAATGTCCCTCCTAAACCCATTTTACAAGTTGAACTACCCATCCTTTTCACCCACAACTTTACTTTACAGCTTTTTGAATACCACAGCACAAAGGAATACTTTTCAAAAGACATTTCAGAACAAGTTCTTTTCTTAATGTCCGACCTAAACCCATTTTACAAGTTGAGATACCCATCCTTTTCACCCACAACTTTAATTTACAGCTTTTTGAATACCACAACACCAAGCAATACTTTTCAAAAGACATTTCAGAACAAGTTCTTTTCTTAATCTCCCACCTAAACCCATTTTACAAGTTGAAGTACCCATCCTTTTCACCCCCAACTTTACTTTCGAGCTTTTTGAATACCACAACACCAAGCAATACTTTTCAAAAGACATTTCAGAACAAGTTCTTTTCTTAATGTCCCACCTAAACCCATTTTACAAGTTGAAGTACCCATCCTTTTCACCCACAAATTTATTTTACAGCTTTTTGAATTCCACAACACCAAGAATTACATTTAAAAATACAGTTCAGAACAAGTTATTCTCTTAATGTCCCACCTAAACCCATTTTACAAGTTGAACTACCAATCCTTTTCACCCATAACTTTACTTTACAGCTTTTTGAATACCACAACACCAAGCAAAACTTTTAAAAAAACATTTCAGAACAAGTTCCTTTCTTAATATCCCTCTTAAACCCATTTTACAAGTTGAACTACCAATCCTTTTCACCCACAACTTTACTTTACAGCTTTTTGAATACCACAAAACCAAGCAATACTTTTCAAAAGACTTTTCAGAACAAGTTCATTACGTAATGTCCCACATAAACCCATTTTACAAGTTGAAGTACCCATCCTTTTCACCCACAACTTTACTTTACAGCTTTTTGAATACCCCAACACCAAGCAATACTTTTCAAAAGACATTTCAGAACAAGTTCTTTTCTTAATTTCCCACCTAAACCCATTTTACAAGTTGAACTACCCATGCTTTTCACCCACAACTTTACTTTACAGCTTTTTGAATACCACAAAACCAACCAATACTTTTCAAAAGACATTTCAGAACAAGTACTTTTCTTAATGTCACACCTAAACCCATTTTACAAGTTTAAGTACCCATCCTTTTCACTCACAACTTTACTTAATTGCTTTTTGAATACCACAACACCCAGCAATACTTTTCAAAAGACATTCCAGAATAAGATCTTTTCTTAATGTCCCATCTAAACCCATTTTAAAAGTTGAAGTACCCATCCTTTTCACCAACAACTTTACAGCTTTTTGAATACCACAACACCAAGCAATACTTTTCAAAACCCATTTCAGAACAAGTTCTTTTCTTAATGTCCCACCTAAACCCATTTTACAAGTTGAACTACCAATCCTTTTCACCCACAACTTTACTTTACAGCTTTTTGAATACCACAACACGAGGCAATACTTTTCAAAAGACATTTCAGAACAAGTTCTTTTCTTAATGTCGCACCTAAACCCATTTTACAAGTTGAAGTACCCATCCTTTTCACCCACAACTTTACTTTACAGCCTTTTGAATACCACAACACAAAGCAATACCTTTCAAAAGACATTTCAGAACAAGTTCTTTTATTAATGTCCCACCTAAACCCATTTTACAAGTTGAAGTACCCATCCTTTTCACCCACAACTATACTTTACAGCTATTTGAATACAACGTTTCAAAAGAAATTTCAGAACAAGTTCTTTTCTTAATGTCCCACCTAAACCCATTTTACAAGTTGAAGTACCCATCTATTTGACCCACAACTTTACTTTACAGCTTTTTGAATACCACAACACCAAGCAATACTTTTCAAAAGACATTTCAGAACAAGTTCTTTTCTTAATGTCCCACCTAAACCAATTTCACAAGTTGAAGTACCCATCCTTTTCATCCACAACTTTACTCTACAGCTTTTTGAATACCACAACACCAAGCAATACTTTTCAAAAGACATTTCAGAACAAGTTCTTTTCTTAAGGTCCCACCTAAACCCATTTTAGAAGTTGAACTACCAATCCTTTTCACCCAAAACTTTACTTTGCAGCTTTTTCAATACCACAACACCAAGCAATACTTTTAAAAAAAAATTTCAGAACAAGTTCCTTTCTTAATATCCCTCTTAAACCCATTTTACAAGTTGAACTACCAATCCTTTTCAACCAAAACTTTACTTTACAGCTTTTTGAATACCACAAAACCAAGCAATACTTTTCAAAAGACTTTTCAGAACAAGTTCATTACGTAATGTCCCACATAAACCCATTTTACAAGTTGAAGTACCCATCCTTTTCACCCACAACTTTACTTTACAGCTTTTTGAATACCCCAACACCAAGCAATACTTTTCAAAAGACATTTCAGAACAAGTTCTTTTCTTAATGTCCCACCTAAACCGATTTTAAAAGTTGAACTAACCATCCTTTTCACCCACAACCTTACTTTGCAGCTTTTTGAATACCACAACACCAAGCAATACTTTTCAAAAGACATTTCAGAACAAGTTCTTTTCTTAATGTCCCACCTAAACCCATTTTACAATTTGAAGTACCCATTCTTTTCACTCACAACTTTACTTAATAGCTTTTCGAATACCAAAACCCCCAGCAATACTTTTCAAAAGACATTTAAGAACAAGTTCTTTTCCTATTATCCCACCTAAACCCATTTTACAAGTTGAAGTACCCATCCTTTTCACCCACAACTTTACTTTACAGCTTTTTGCATACCACAGCAACAAGCAATACTTTTCAAAAGACATTTCAGAACAAGATCTTTTCTTAATGTCCCACCTAAACCCATTTTAAAAGTTGAAGTACCCATTCTTTTCACCAACAGCTTTACTTTACAGCTTTTTGAATATCACAACACCAAGTAATACTTTTCAAAAGACATTTCAGAACAAGTTCCTTTCTTAATATCCCTCTTAAACCCATTTTACAAGTTGAACTACCAATCCTTTTCAACCACAACTTTACTTTACAGCTTTTTGAATACCACAAAACCAAGCAATACTTTTCAAAAGACTTTTCAGAACAAGTTCATCACGTAATGTCCCACATAAACCCATTTTACAAGTTGAAGTACCCATTCTTTTCACCCACAACTTTATTATACAGCTTTTTGAATACAACAACACCAAGCAATACTTTTCAAAAGACATTTCAGAAAATATTCCTTTCTTAATGTCCCACCTAAACCAATTTTACAAGTTGAAGTACCCATCCTTTTCACCCACAACTTTACTTTACAGCTTTTTGAATACCACAACACCAAGCATCTTAGCATCTTTGAATACCAAGCATCTTAATGTCGCACCTAAACCCATTTTACAAGTTGAAGTACCCATCCTTTTCACCCACAACTTTACTTTACAGCTTTTTGAATACAACAACACCAAGCAAAACTTTTCAAAAGACATTTCAGAAGAAGTTCTTTTCTTAATATCTCACCTAAACCCATTTTACAAGTTGAAGTACCCATTTTTTTCACCCACAATTATACTTTACAGCTTTTTGAATACAACAACACCAAGCAAAACTTTTCAAAAGACATTTCAGAACAACTTCTTTTCTTAATGTCCCACCTAAACCCATTTTAAAAGTTGAAGTACCCATCCATTTGACCCAGAACTTTACTTTACAGCTTTTTGAATACCATAAGACCAAGCAATACTTTTCTAAAGACATTTCAGAACAAGTTCTTTTCCTAATATCCCACCTAAACCCACTTTACAAGTTGAAGTACCCATCCTTTTCACCCACAACTTTACTTCGCAGCTTTTTGAATACCACAACACCAAGCAATACTTTACAAACGACATTTCAGGACAAGTTCTTTTCTTAATATCCCTCCTAAACCCATTTTACAAGTTGAACTACCCATCCTTTTCACCCACAACTTTACTTTACAGCTTTTTGAATACCACAACACCAAGCAATACTTTTCAAAAGACATTTCAGAACAAGTTCTTTTCTTAATGTCCAACCTAAACCCATTTTACAAGTTGAAGTACCCATCCCTTTCACCCACAACTTTACTTTACAGCTTTTTGAATACCACAGCACCAAGCAATACTTTTAAAAAGACATTTCAGAACAAGTTCTTTTCTTAATGTCCCACCTAACGCATTTTACAAGTTGAAGTACCCATCCTTTTCACCCACAACTTTACTTTACAGCTTTTTGACTACCACAACACCAAGCAATTCTTTTCAAAAGACATTTCAGAACAAGTTCTTTTCTTAATGTCCCACCTAAACCCATTTTACAAGTTGAAGTACCCATCCTTTTCACCCCCAACTTTACTTTACAGCTTTTTACATACCACAGCACCAAGCAATACTTTTCAAAAGACATTTCAGAACAAGTTTTTTTCTTAATGTCCCACCTAAGCCCATTTTACAAGTTGAAGTACCCCTCCTTTTCACCCACAACTTTACTTTACAGCTGCTTGAATCCCACAACACCAAGCAATAATTTTCAAAAGACAATTCAGAACAAGTTCTTTTCTTAATGTCCCACCTAAACCCATTTGACAAGTTGAACTACCAATCCTTTTCACCCATAACTTTACTTTACAGCTTTTTGATTACCACAACACCAAGCAATACTTTTCAAAAGACATTTCAAAACAAGTTCCTTTCTTAATATCCCTCTTAAACCCATTTTACAAGTTGAACTACCAATCCTTTTCACCCACAACTTTACTTTACAGCTTTTTGAATACCACAACACCAAGCAATACTTTTCAAAAGACATTTCAGAACAAGATCTTTTCTTAATGTCCCACCTAAACCCATTTTACAAGTTGAACTACCCATCCTTTTCACCCACAACTTTACTCTACAGCTTTTTGAATACCACAACACCAAGCAATACTTTTCAAAAGACATTTCAGAACAAGTTCTTTTCTTAATGTCCCACCTAAACCCATTTTACAAGTTGAACTACCAATCCTTTTCACCCACAACTTTACTTTGCAGCTTTTTCAATACCACAACACCAAGCAATACTTTTCAAAAGACATTTCAAAACAAGTTCCTTTCTTAATATCCCTCTTAAACCCATTTTACAAGTTGAACTACCAATCCTTTTCACCCACAACTTTACTTTACAGCTTTTTGAATACCACAAAACCAAGCAATACTTTTCAAAAGACTTTTCAGATCAAGTTAATTACTTAATGTCCCACCTAAACACATTTTACAACTTGAAGTAGCCATCCTTTTCACCCAAAACTTTACTTTACAGCTTTTTGAATACCCCAACACCAAGCAATACTTTTCAAAAGGCATTTCAGAGCAAGGTCTTTTCTTAATGTCCCTCCTAAACCCATTTTACAAGTTGAACTACCCATCATTTTCACCCACAACCTTACTTTACAGCTTTTTGAATGCCACAACACCAAGCAATACTTTTCAAAAGATATTTCAGAACAAGTTCTTTTCTTAATGTCCCACCTAAACCCATTTTACAATTTGAAGTACCCATCCTTTTTACTCACAACTTTACTTAATAGCTTTTTGAATACCAAAACCCCAAGCAATACTTTTCAAAAGACATTTCAGAACAAGTTCTTTTCCTAATATCCCACCTAAACCCATTTTACAAGTTGAAGTACCCATCCTTTTCACCCACAACTTTACTTTACAGCTTTTTGCATACCACAGCACCAAGCAATACTTTTCAAAAGACATTTCAGAACAAGATCTTTTCTTAATTTCCCACCTAAACCCATTTTAAAAGTTGAAGTACCCATTCTTTTCACCCACAACTTTACTTTACATCTTTTTGAATACCACAACACCAAGCAAAACTTTTAAAAAAACATTTCAGAACAAGTTCCTTTCTTAATATCCCTCTTAAACCCATTTTACAAGTTGAACTACCAATCCTTTTCACCCAGAACTTTACTTTACCGCTTTTTGAATACCACAACACCAAGCAATACTTTTCAAAAGACATTTCAGAACAAGTTCTTTTCTTAATGTCCCACCTAAACCCATTTTACAAGTTGCAGTACCCATCCTTTTCACCCCCAACTTTACTTTACAGCTTTTTGCATACCACAGCACCAAGCAATACTTTTCAAAAGACATTTCAGAAAAAGTTCCTTTCTTAATGTCCCACCTAAACCAATTTTACAAGTTGAAGTACCCATCCTTTTCACCCACAACTTTACTTTACTTTACAGCTTTTTGAATACCACAACACCAAGCATCTTAGCATCTTTGAATACCAAGCATCTTAATGTCGCACCTAAACCCATTTTACAAGTTGAAGTACCCATCCTTTTCACCCACAACTTTACTTTACAGCTTTTTGAATACAACAACACAAAGCAATACCTTTCAAAAGACATTTCAGAAGAAGTTCTTTTCTTAATATCCCACCTAAACCCATTTTAAAAGTTGAAGTACCCATCCTTTTCACCCACAACTATACTTTACAGCTTTTTGAATACAACAACACCAAGCAAAACTTTTCAAAAGACATTTCAGAACAACTTCTTTTCTTAATGTCCCACCTAAACCCATTTTACAAGTTGAAGTACCCATCCATTTGACCCAAAACTTTACTTTACAGCTTTTTGAATACCATAACACCAAGCAATACTTTTCAAAAGACATTTCAGAACAAGTTCTTTTTTTTAATGTCCCACCTAAACCCACTTTACAAGTTGAAGTACCCATCCTTTTCACCCACAACTTTACTTCGCAGCTTTTTGAATACCACAACACCAAGAAATACTTTTCAAACGACATTTCAGGAAAAGTTCTTTTCTTAATGTCCCTCCCAAACCCAGTTTACAAGTTGAACTACCCATCCTTTTCACCCACAACTTTACTTTACAGCTTTTTGAATACCACAGCACCAAGCAATACTTTTCACAATGCATTTCAGAACAGGTTCTTTTCTTAATGTCCGACCTAATCCCATTTTACAAGTTGAAGTACCCATCCTTTTCACCAAAAACTTTACTTTACAGCTTTTTGAATACCATAACACCAAGCAATACTTTTCAAAAGACATTTGAGAACAAGTTCTTTTCTTAATGTCCCACCTAAACCCATTTTACCAGTTGAAGCACCCATCCTTTTCACCCCCAACATTACTTTACAGCGATTTGAACACCCCAGCACCATGCAATACTTTTCAAAAGACATTTCAGAACAAGTTCTTTTCTTAATGTCCCACCTAAACCCATTTTACAAGTTGAAGTACCCATCCTTTTCACCCACAACTTTACTTTACAGCTTTTTGAATCCCCCAACACCAAGCAATACTTTTCAAAAGACATTTCAGAACAAGTTCTTTTCTTAATGTCCCACCTAAACCCATGTGACAAGTTGAAGTACCCATCCTTTTCACCCACAACTTTACTTTACAGCTTTTTGAATACCACAACACCAAGCAATACTTTTCAAAAGACCTTTCAAAACAAGTTCCTTTCTTAATATCCCTCTTAAACACATTTTACAAGTTGAACTACCAATCCTTTTCACCCACAACTTTACTTTACAGCTTTTTGAATATCACAACACCAAGCAATACTTTTCAAAAGACATTTCAAAACAAGTCCTTTTCTTAATGTCCCACCTAAACTCATTTTACAAGTTAAACTACCCATCCTTTTCACCACAACTTTACTTCACAGCTTTTTGAATACCACAACGCCAACCAATACTTTTCAAAAGACATTTCAGAACAAGTTCTTTTCTTAATGTCACACCTAAACCCATTTTACAAGTTGAAGTACCCATCCTTTTCACCCACAACTTTACTTTACAGCTTTTTGAATACCACAAAACCAAGCAATACTTTTCAAAAGACTTTTCAGAACAAGTTCATTACGTAATGTCCCACCTAAACCCATTTTACAAGTTGAAGTACCCATCCTTTTCACCCACAACTATACTTTACAGCTATTTGAATACCACAACACCAAGCAAAACGTTTCAAAAGACATTTCAGAACAACTTCTTTTCTTAATGTCCCACCTAAACCCATTTTACAAGTTGAAGTACCCATCTATTTGACCCACAACTTTACTTTACAGCTTTTTGAATACCACAACACCAAGCAATACTTTTCAAAAGACATTTCAGAACAAGTTCTTTTCTTAATGTCCCACCTAAACCCACTTTACAAGTTGAAGTACCCATCCTTTTCACCCACAACTTTACTTCGCAGCTTTTTGAATACCACAACACCAAGAAATACTTTTCAAACGACATTTCAGGAAAAGTTCTTTTCTTAATGTCCCTCCCAAACCCAGTTTACAAGTTGAACTACCCATCCTTTTCACCCACAACTTTACTTTACAGCTTTTTGAATACCACAGCACCAAGCAATACTTTTCACAATGCATTTCAGAACAGGTTCTTTTCTTAATGTCCGACCTAATCCCATTTTACAAGTTGAAGTACCCATCCTTTTCACCAACAACTTTACTTTACAGCTTTTTGAATACCATAACACCAAGCAATACTTTTCAAAAGACATTTCAGAACAAGTTCTTTTCTTAATGTCCCACCTAAACCCATTTTACAAGTTGAAGTACCCATCCTTTTCACCCCCAACTTTACTTTACAGCTTTTTACATACCACAGCACCAAGCAATACTTTTCAAAAGACATTTCAGAACAAGTTCTTTTCTTAATGTCCCACCTAAACCCATTTTACAAGTTGAAGTACCCATCCTTTTCACCTAAAACTTTACTTTACAGCTTTTTGAATCCCACAACACCAAGCAATACTTTTCAAAAGACATTTCAGAACAAGTTCTTTTCTTAATGTCCCTCCTAAACCCATTTGACAAGTTGAACTACCAATCCTTTTCACCCACAACTTTACTTTACAGCTTTTTGAATACCACAACACCAAGCAATACTTTTAAAAAGACATTTCAGAACAAGTTCCTTTCTTAATATCCCTCATAAACACATTTTACAAGTTGAACTACCAATCCTTTTCACCCACAACTTTACTTTACAGCTTTTTGAATACCACAACACCAAGCAATACTTTTCAAAAGACATTTCATAACAAGTCCTTTTCTTTATGTCCCACCTAAACTCGTTTTACAAGTTAAACTACCCATCCTTTTCACCACAACTTTACTTCACAGCTTTTTGAATACCACAACGCCAACCAATACTTTTCAAAAGACATTTTAGAATAAGTTCTTTTCTTAATGTCACACCTAAACCCATTTTACAAGTTGAAGTACCCACCCTTTTCACCCGCAACTTTACTTTACAGCTTTTTGAATATCACAACACCAAGCAATACTTTTCAAATGACTTTTCAGAACAAGTTCATTACGTAATGTCCCACATAAACCCATTTTACAAGTTGAAGTACCCATCCTTTTTACCCACAACTTTACTTTACAGCTTTTTGCATACCACAGCACCAAGCAATACTTTTCAAAAGACATTTCAGAACAAGATCTTTTCTTAATTTCCCACCTAAACCCATTTTAAAAGTTTAACTACCAATCCTTTTCTCCCACAAATTTACTTTACGGCTTTTTGAATACCACAACACCAAGCAATACTTTTCAAAAGACAATTCAGAACAAGTTCATTACGTAATGTCCCACCTAAATCCATTTTACAAGTTGAACTACCCATCCTTTTCACCCCCAACTTTACTTTACAGCTTTTTGCATACCACAGCACCAAGCAATACTTTTCAAAAGACATTTCAGAACAACTTCCTTTCTTAAAGTCCCACCTAAACCGATTTTACAAGTTGAAGTACCCATCCTTTTCACCCACAACTTTACTTTACAGCTTTTTGAATACTACAACACCAAGCAATACTTTTCAAAAGACATTTCAGAACAAGTTCTTTTATTAATGTTGCACCTAAGCCCATTTTAAGAGTTGAAGTACCCATCCTTTTCACCCACAACTTTACTTTACAGCTTTTTGAATACCACAAAACCAAGCAATACCTTTCAATAGACATTTCAGAACAAGTTCTTTTCTTAATGTCCCACCTAAGCCCATTATATAAGATGAAGTACTCATCCTTTTCACTCACAACTTTACTTAATAGCTTTTTGAATACCACAACACCAAATAATACTTTTCAAAAGACTTTTCAGAACAAGTTCATTACGTAATGTCCCACCTAAACCCATTTTACAAGTTGGAGTACCCATCCTTTTCACCCACAACTTTACTTTACAGCTTTTTGAATACCACAACACCAAACAATACTTTTCAAAAGACATTTCAGAACAAGTTCTTTTCTTAATTTCACACCTAAACCCATTTTACAAGTTGAAGTACCCATCTTTTTCACACACAACTTTACTTTAAATCTTTTTGAATACCACAACACCAAGCAATACCTTTCAAAAGACATTTCAGAACAGGTTCTTTTCTTAATGTCCCACCTAAACCCATTTTACAAGTTGAAGTACCCATCCTTTCCACTCACAACTTTACTTAATAGCTTTTTGAATACCACAACACAAAGCAATACTTTTCATAAGACGCTTAAGAACAAGTTCTTTTCCTAATGTCCCACCTAGACCCATTTTACAAGTTGAAGTACCCATCCTTTTCACCCACAACTATACTTTACAGCTTTTTGAATACAACAACACCAAGCAAAACTTTTCAAAAAACATTTCAGAACAAGTTCTTTTCTTCATGTCCCACCTAAACCCATTTTACAAGTTGAAGTACCCATCCATTTTACCAACAACTTTACTTTACATATTTTTGAACCCAGGGAGCCTAGTGAGAGAGACATGCAAAAAGCTCGGTTCATTTTTTTTTTACTAAAGCAAGGGCTCCCTGGGTTCAAAAAGCTGTAAAGTAAAGTTGTGGGTCAAATGGATGGGTACTTCAACTTGTAAAATGGGTTTAGGTGGGACATTAAGAAAAGAACTTGTTCTGAAATGTTTTTTGAAAAGTTTTGCTTGGTGTTGTTGTATTCAAAAAGCTGTAAAGTATAGTTGTGGGTGAAAAGGATGGGTACTTCAACTTGTAAAATGGGTCTAGGTGGGACATTAGGAAAAGAACTTGTTCTTAAGCGTCTTATGAAAAGTATTGCTTTGTGTTGTGGTATTCAAAAAGCTATTAAGTAAAGTTGTGAGTGGAAAGGATGGGTACTTCAACTTGTAAAATGGGTTTAGGTGGGACATTAAGAAAAGAACATGTTCTGAAATGTCTTTTGAAAGGTATTGCTTGGTGTTGTGGTATTCAAAAAGCTGTAAAGTAAAGTTGTGGGTGAAAAAGATGGGTACTTCAACTTGTAAAATGGGTTTAGGTGTGAAATTAATAAAAGAACTTGTTCTGAAATGTCTTTTGAAGATTATTGCTTGGTGTTGTGGTATTCAAAAAGCTGTAAAGTAAAGTTTTGGGTGAAAAGGATGGGCACTTCAACTTGTAATATGGGTTTAGGAGGGACATTACGTGATGAACTTGTTCTGAAAAGTCTTTTGAAAAGTATTGCTTGGTGTTGTGGTATGCAAAAATCTGTAAAGTAAAGTTATGGGTGAAAAGGATTGGTACTTAAACTTGTAAAATGGGTTTAGGTGGGACATTAAGAAAGGAACTTGTTCTGAAATGTCTTTTTAAAAGTATTGCTTGGTGTTGTTGTATTCAAAAAGCTGTATAGTAAAGTTGTGGGTGAAAAGGATGGGTAATTCAACTTGTAAAATGGGTTTAGGTGGGACATTACGCAATGAACTTGTTCTGCAAAGTCTTTTGAAAAGTATTGCTTGGTGTTGTGGTATGCAAAAAGCTGTAAAGTAAAGTTGTGGGCGAAAAGGATTGGTATTTCAACTTATAAAATGGGTTTAGGTGGGATATTAAGAAAGGAACTTGTTCTGAAATGTCTTTTGAAAAGTATTGCTTGGTGTTGTGGTATTCAAAAAGGTGTAAAGTAAAGTTTTGGGTGAAAAGGATGCGTACTTCATTTTTTAAAATGGGTTTAGGTGGGAAATTAAGAAAAGAATATGTTCTGAAATGTCTTTTTAAAAGTATTGCTTGGTGCTGTGGTATGCAAAAAGCTATAAAGTAAACTAGGGAGTGAAAAGGATGGGTACTTCAACTTGTAAAATGGGTTTAGGTGGGACATTAAGAAAAGAACTTGTTCTCAAATGTCTTTTGATAAGTATTGCTTGGTGTTGTGGTATTCAAAAAGCTGTAAAGTAAAGTTTTGGGTGAAAAGGATGGGTACTTCAACTTGTAAAATGGGTTTAGGTGGGACATTAAGAAAAGAACTTGTTCTGAAATGCCTTTTGAAAAGTATTGCTTGGTGTTGGGGTATTCAAAAAGCTGTAAAGTAAAGTTGTGGGTGAAAAGGATGGGTACTTCAACTTGTAAAATGGGTTTAGGGAGGCATTAAGAAAAGAACTTGTTATGAAATGTCTTTTGAAAAGTATTGTTTGGTGTTGTGGTATTCAAAAAGCTGTAAAGTAAAGTTTTGGTTGAAAAGGATGCGTACTTCAACTTTTAAAATGGGTTTAGGTGGGAAATTAATAAAAGAACTTGTTTTGAAATGTCTTTTTAAAAGTATTGCTTGATGCTGTGGTATGCAAAAAGCTATAAAGTAAAGTTGGGGGTGGAAAGGATGGGTACTTCAACTTGTAAAATGGGTTTAGGTGGGATATTAAGAAAAGAACTTGTTCTGAATGTCTTTTGATAAGTATTGCTTGGTGTTGTGGTATTCAAAAAGCTGAAAAGTAAAGTTGTGGGTGAAAAGGATGGGTACTTCAACTTGTAAAATGCGTTTAGGTGGGACATTAAGAAAAGAACTTGTTCTGAAATGTCTTTTGAAAAGTATTGCTTGATGTGGTGGTATTCAAAAAGCTGTAAAGTAAAGTTGTGGGTGAAAAGGATGGGTACTTCAACTTGTAAAATGGGTTTAGGTGGGACATTAAGAAAAGAACTTGTTCTGAAATGTCTTTTGAAAAGTATTGCTTGGTGTTGGGGTATTCAAAAAGCTTTAAAGTATAGTTTTGGGTGTAAAGGATGGGTACTTCAATTTGTAAAATGGGTTTAGGTGGGATATTAAGAAAAGAAATTGTTCTGAAATGCCTTTTGAAAAGTATTGCTTGGTATTGGGGCATTCAAAAAAGCTGTAAAGTAAAGTTGGGGGTGAAAAGGATGGATACTTCAATTTGTAAAAGGGGTTTAGGAGGGACATTAAGAAAAATAACTTGTTCTGCAATGCCTTTTGAAAAGTATTGCTTGGTGTTGGGGTATTAAAAAAGCTGTGAAGTAAAGTTTTGTGTGAAAAGGATGGGATACTTCAACTTATAAAATGGGTTTAGGAGGGACATTACGTAAAGAACTTGTTCTGAAAAGATATATTCGGGAGGGGGAGCCATAAAGTTGAAGGGGGAGGGGTTCTTCTGTGTCTCAAGTGTGCAAAAAAAAGTATTAAAAAATGGGGGGCAAAAAAGTCGGAGGGGGGGCTTTGGAGGCCCTGGGGGCCTTTGGGGGCCTGGGGGCCTTTGGGGGCCTGGGGGCCTTTGGGGGCCCGGGGGTCCTTTGAGGTTGGGGTAGGGGACCTCACAACATTGTTCAAATGGAACTTGTGTATTATAACGACCACAGAGTTTCACCCAAATCATCTTCTAAATCATCTTCTAAAATCATCTTCTAAAATGTCTCAAACTTTTTCGCCTAAATCATCTTCTAAAATGTCTCAAATTGTTCCGCCTAAATCGTCTTCTATAATGTCTCAAACGGTTTCGCCCAAATAATCCCTAAACGTAATTTCTGCGTGTTCCTTTTGTTGTGGCTTCCCTGCGCTGGCACATTTGAAATTCCTAGGAAACAATTCTCACGTTAATCTCATCATCTCTAAGGTGTTCTTGGTTACTCTATTAAGGCTTCGATAGAATATTAATTTATCGCTAAGTCTAATGACCTGAGAAGCCATATTTAAAAAAAGAATATCAATTTATCTCTGTCACTAAGGACCTGAAATCTCTTAGACCTAAAGATCAAAGAAGCCATAATGTTTCTTAATTCCTCTTTTGTGGATCAATAAGTCCCCACCGATTATGCAAATCAATTTCCCAGAAATCTAGTTCTCAGAAATCTGTCCCCCTTCGTGGATCAATAATTTCTGCCGATTATGTAATCAATTTCTCAGAAATCTACTTCGCCTCTTATCCTAGTTGATTATGTAATCAATTTCTCAGAAATCTACTTCCCCTCTTGTCCTAGTCGATTATGTAATCAATTTGTCAGAAATCCACTTCACCTCTAGTGCATCAATTTATTGTCCCCTTAGTGCGCATGTGCAAACTTCGCCCCGGAGTCATTACACCTAGCAACAACAAATAGATCGACCTTGAAAAAGGGGGCATTGACCCCATTAGACTCGATCAATAATCCTTGAATAAATTATGTCCCGTCAGCGTTAGACTCAATTATAGATGGTAGCACATTTTTTTGTACGGGAGTTATTAGGGCTTCTCTACTAAAATATTAGTTTAATTTAATTTATGACTAAGTATCTTATATTATACAAGGTCAAGGGTCCACATAAGAGGGTAGAATGTCTCGGATGGCTGACTTACTTACCTGCTTCGTATAGCTAAAGGGAATCTTAACCTTGTGTAGATTGATATCAGGGTCTGTTGGAGGTTAAAGGTTGCTTTATTGTGACTGAATTGCTTCGGGACGTTTTCCGGTCCTCGATACTTGATTAAATGGATTTTATCCGGACAAATCGATAAGATCGGTTTGTTGATGCTCAATTTGATTCTCAGATTGGGATATAAAATTATGTTAGCAGCTTGCTTCCTCCAGTACCCAAGAAGATGTGATAAATAGGATTTTAGTATTGACAATTTTTTAAATCGAGTTCTGATATGTTCTGATGCAATCATTTTCCATATTTTTCCTCGGTTGGAGCGAAATCTTTGTAGCACACATAAATGTTATGTTTTATGAAGATATTTCTGGCTCTTAGGAAAAGGGGAAGTTATAAGTTAAACAGTGTTTGTTTCCGGTTTTCTTCAATCTATATTATTGACAGATATTTTCCTAGAAAAAAGTTTTTGCAAGTAACAATTCCATCAGTGTTGATTGTATGTAGGCTACTATCATGTTATCTGCATTACTCTAAAGATTTTCTTGAATACCCAAATTAGCAGCCAGCGCATTCAATTTTAGACACCTTAAGACACTTGGGCTCCGAAAGCAGCAAACTGCTGTCCAGACTTATTAATGGTTCCTAACCTATTTGGAGCCATGTCCCACCTAGGTATTTTTAAAATCCTGATGCCCCCTCGTTATATTTAAATTTTGCTGAATAGCCTGAAAGAAGCTTAAACGGCCATTAACTTCTTATCTCTTTCGGTTGTTCTCTAGGCACATTTTAAACTAATGAATAAACAAACTAATGAAGAAACGAATAAACAAACTAACCTTTTAAGAAAACGAATAAAGAAAACGTTAAAAAAGAAAACGAAAAAGTTTTAACCTTTAAAGAAAACAAATAAACAAACTAACCTTTTAAGAAAACGAATAAAGAAAACGTTAAAAAAGAAAACGAAAAAGTTTTAACCTTTAAAGAAAACAAATAAACAAACTAACCTTTTAAGAAAACGAATAAAGAAAACGTTAAAAAAGAAAACGAAAAAGTTTTAACCTTTAAAGAAAACGAATAAACAAACTAACCTTTTAACGATCCATTAAGTCATTGCAATGCCATCATGTAAATTTTTCGCTCTTTAAATGAATTTTTATGTGACGTCATTTACATGGATCTTATTTTTTTTAACTTAAGGCTCTAAAATATAGTCAGCCGATGGATGCACGTCCTGCCCATGACCCACAAAAATATTGCCATGCCTTACCAGTGGTGCCTACGCCCCACGCTGGGAATCACCGCTTTGTATCCATAAGGACCTGACCGGGGTACCGAATTACCAACTTGGGTTTTATCGCTTAAAGTACATTTAGGCCCAGCTTTTCCATTTAGATCGACTTTTTGGAATTCTACAGAATTTCTAACACATCTACGGGCAAAAAAGATATACCAAAACTATTTTCGGTAAAAACTTATGATGTTTTTAATGTTTAATGTTTAGCTGTAAAAATATAAATGTTTTTACTTTTATAACTTTAATAAATCAAATAATATTAACATTTTGATTACTAAATATCAGTATATCTATGTTAAACTGACAATGCACATTCATTTCTATTTTTTTCAGTAAAGTACAAATTATGTTCTGGCCTTGGGAAGGCATAGGGGTTTTGAGCCCAACTTACGTTAATTTCTGCTCATTTTGAGTTTGACTCGGTTAGTTATTGTAATTTCTGTTCGTTTTGGGTTTCGTTTATTTATCGATGCTGATTTGTGTAAGTTTCACGCTTGGTAGATTATTTGATTTTATTTTTGCTCATTTTTTGTTTAATAGAGTTCTTTGCTTCCCTTTGAAAAACTTATTTTGTGGAATTTTTTTAGTTAATTTCTGTTTGTTTTATATTGACATAGTCTTTTCAGGGAAAAAGAAAATAATAGTTTAAATCTTTTCGTTTTTTAAGAATTTATAGTTTGGCCTGCTATTTGCATGCTGGAGAAAAGTTTTCAGCAATTTTTAACAACATACACCCTTTAAAAAATCTGGACACAAATAGTAGTGTTTAATTTAGTTTCATACCTCCTCTAGTTGAACTGAAATGGAAAACTTGATACGATTCGCAAAAAAATCTGTTTACTTTCTTAGATAGCTTGGATACACTTACGCTATTTTGATTTGGTTAAATTTTAAGAGCGGAAGTAGAACCAAAAGTTTGAACATAATACCCTTAGTCGTTCTTGGGATACTACTGAGATGCCTTATTGGGAATTAGTATTAACACAGTGCATTTTGATTTAATCGTATGGCAAGATTTAGTTTTTAAACATAAAGGCAAAGGGAGGGGGGGGCATGGGAGGGGGATTAGTTTCCCTTCAATCACTTTCGACTATTAAAAAGGGCATCAGCCCTTTGTATTTTTAATCGAATGAGCCCTTTTTGAAGTTCCTACGACAACTCCTTCGATACGAAGTGCCCTGGTCTAAACAACAACAACAACAACAAATAATACATTATACCCACCTTAATCTTTACTATAAAAATGTCAATCCTTCCAATCAATTTTGACTATTAAAAAGGGCACTGGGCCTTTCGATTTCCAATCAAATGAGCCCTTTTTGAGTTTCTAAGACAACACTTTCTGTAAACACCTTATATGCCCCCAAATCAAAAGGCCTAGGAAATCAAAAGGCCTAGTGCCCCTTTTAATGGTCGAAAGCGATTGGAAGGCTTGCTATTTTTATAGTAACGATCGATGTGGGTATAATGTATTATTTGTTGTTGTTGTTGTTTAGACCAGGGCACTTCGTATCGAAGGAGTTTCGGAACTAGGAACTTCGGAACTAGGAACTTCGAAAAGGGCTCATTCGATTGAAAATAGAAAGGGTTGATGCCCTTTTTAATAGTCAAAAGTAATTGGAGGGCAACTAAAACCCCCTCCCACGCCCACTCACCCGTTTGTCCATTATGTCTAAAAACTAAATGTTGCCTTAAGATTAAATCAAAATGCAGAGTGTTAATGTTAATTCCCAATAAGGCATCTCAGCAGTATCCCAAGAACAAATCAACTACGCTGAACAAAATGGCTCTCTCAAAATTTCGATTGGATGTGTTTCGGGAAATGGTGGGCGTGGAAGGGGTGTTAGTTGCCTTCCAATCACTTTCGACTATTAAAAAGGACACAAGCCACCAACTCCCAATGGGACAAGCTCCGACTTCCAATTGAATGAACCCTTTTCAAAGTTTCTACGACAACTTCTTCGATACGAAGTGCCCCGCTCTAAAGGAAGAAAATAATAAATAATAAATTGTGCCAACATCATTCTTATATGCCCTCAGGGCATAACTTAAAACTTTTGTCCTGAGGGTTTGTTGGGAGTGTCCTCCTCAAAAACATATTTTCCATCTGGAAATCAACTACCCTGAACAAAATGGCTATCTCAAAATTTTGATTGGATGCGTTTGGGAGAATGATGGGCATGGGGAGGGGCTAGTTGCCCTCCAATAACTTTTGACTATTAAAAAGGGAACTAACCCTTTGAATTTGCATTCGAATGAGCCATTTTTGAAGTTTCTACGACAACGCCTTCTATAAAAACCTTATATGCACCCAGGGCATAACTTACAACCCTTGCCCTGAAGGCTGTGGGGGAGTGTCCTCCTCAAAAACATAATTTCTATCTGGAAATCAGCTATGCTGAACAAAATGGCTCTCTCAAAATTTTGATTGGCTGTGCCTTAAGATTAGATGCCTTAAGATTAAGGCACATTTGATTGGATGTGCCTTAAGATTAAATCAAAATGCACTGTGTTAATGTTAATTCCCAGCAGTATCCCAAGAACAAATCAACTACGCCGAACAAAATAGCTCTCTTAAAATTTCGATTGGATGTGTTTCGGGAAATGGTGGGCGTGGAAGGGGTGTTAGTTGTCTTCCAATCACTTTTGACTATTAAAAAGGGACAAGCCACTCCAATTTCCAATGGAATGAGCCCTTTTCGAAGTTTCTACGACAACTTCTTCGATAAGAAGTGCCCTACTCTAAAGAAAAAAAAAATACATTGTGCCAACATCGTTCTTATATGCCCTCAAGGCATAACTTAAAACCCTTGCACCGAGGGTTGTGGGGGAGTGTCCTCCTCAAAAACATATTTTCTATCTGGAAATCAACTACGTTGAACAAAATGGCTATCTCAAAATTTTGATTGGATATGTTTGGGGGAATGATGGGAGTTCGGAGGGGGGAGGGGCTAGTTGCCCTCCAAAGACTTTTGACTATTAAAAAGGCCACTAGCCCTTTGAATTTCTAATCGAATGAGCCTTTTTTGAAGTTTATACGACAACTTCTTCGATACAAAGTGCCCTGCTCTAAAGGAAAAAAATAATAAATAATACATTGTGCAGACATCGTTCTTATATGCCCTCAGGGCATAACTTAAACCCTTGCCCCAAGGATTTTGGGGGAGTGTTCTCTTCAAAAATATATTTTCTTTCTGGAAATCAACTATGCTGAACAAAATTACTATCTCAAAATTTTGATTGGATGTGTTTGGGGGAATGATGGGCACGGGGGGGACTAGTTGCCCTAAAATCAATTTCTACTATTCAAAAGGCACTAGGCGTTCCAATTTCCAATCGAATGAGCCCTTTTTGAAGTTTCTACGACAACTCCTTCGATACGAAGTGCCCGGGTATGGAAACACAAAAGAATAACACATTGCGCCAACATCGTTCTTTGCTTAAGCAGCTCTATTGCCCTGCCTATGATATTCAGTCAAAACTTTTAAACAACTTCTCACTGCAGTAATTTACGATGTAAGTACCACTGTTGCTGAACTTGAAAAATTTAAGTTTCAAGTTTATTGTTCTGAAGAAACTTATTTAAACTTTAAAGTCGATTTCCCTAGTGACTTTTGACTATTTTAATTGTCACAGCTAAAACCTTAATCTTTCAGGAAAAGTTACTTCCTTTTTACAAAGTGTTTCATCAAGAAAATAAAGGTTTTCAGCACCAGCCTGGTGCTCCATCATCAGCACCATCTGGCAGCAACATTCAACTACGTGGTAGAAGAACAGGAAGCATGCAACAGCACATATATTTAAGTACTTACCTCATATATTTAAGTACTTTTAAGTACACTATATTTTAAGTATATTTAAGTATATATTAAATATATTTAAGTACATTAAGAACTTACCCCATAATACAGTGTGCAGCAGTAACAGCATATCTGTCATTAAGAAGACTTGCACCGCAAAAGGGTCTTGTTCCAGTTCTAAAAATAAGCGCCGCCATCCATGGATACTTCCCTATTGGAGCTTCACTGCCGCCAACAATCCTTCCTTCTGAGTCATCCAGTGAGTAGCCACATGCTAAAGCAGCAAGAGTTTCTTTATTATTAATGTTAATAGAAGCAGCTCACTCTAGGGAGAGCTGTTGTGGTCCTTGACCTCTTTTTGGAGAATTCTCCAGTTTTGATAGGCTAAATATATCAGTTTTGATTAGGTGCAGTTCGTACTAGCGCTTCAAGCATTACTGCCTAAAATACTGTTTAAGTGCAAAAATGGTGTGCTTGTAAGGAGGCCTTATTTTTGCGTAATTGGGTAACTCAATTTTAGTAAAGCTTGGAATTCCCTTTCTCGTCAATAGATCAGAAACATAGCGACAATTTCAAATTAGCTTGAATTTGAAAAAATTTTCACTTTGCGTAACTAGTCATAAATCTTGTAGTGACACTTCTTTGTCGAAGAATCGAACGAATTTTAAACCCGTGAAAATATTTGAAGACCTAATTTAGACCAGTTTTGGCTATAAAACAAATAGGAATGCAAGGCCTTGAAATACTGGGAAAAAACTACCTTTTAACAAAAAGTTGTTGATTGGCTGAAAGAGCAAGGGAAGGTCACTAAACGAATCAAGTAACAAACGAATAAAACGTACGGGGGAGAGAAAATAGGGGTATTCTTGTCAGGAGAGGGGACTAGAAAGGAACTCTTGGTAAGTAACCTTTTTAACGAATTATGGTAAGTATCTGCCTTGGTTCAATTTCTTTAAACGTATAAGTTAAAATAATAATATTAAAACTTTTCGTCACTTTAGACTATACCGACAAAATCCTATATCCGTGTTGAATTGACTTATCAATTGAATTCTGAATTCCTCTTTGAGAATAAAATTGAGATAAAAAATAAAACTTCTGAAAGATTTCTGTCACCTCGATAAACCAGGCTAAGTAATAAATTTAATACCTATATAAGAGACATAGAAACCAGTGCTGAAGTCAAAGCACGACATTTCACTATAATTTGGTGATTTGGGGTATATTTGATTAGAAAGAATTGGGGACCCTAGGTGAAATACAGCATTTTTTAAGGATTGAAATAGACACACGCAGAGAAATGACACACACACACAGATGACACGCGCACAGTGAAGACATAAACACAGAGATGAAACACATAGAGACAACACAGATGGAAAGACGACACACTTACAGATACGATACAAACCCAGAGACGATACATACACAAACAGATGACACACACACAGAGACGAAACACACACAGAGATGACAAACAAACAGAGACTAGTAAAATTAGTTCGTCTTAGAAACTGGAACTTGGGAATAACCTAAGGTTTAAGTACAATATAAACTCCTTAACGTTAAAGAATAAATTAAAGCGAATTCTCTGACGTTATACGAAAGAGGGACCTATTCCTCTTTTCAGCCACGTTTGCATTTCCCAACCCGTGCTAATATTATATAGAGGCAGTCCTGATGTTTTACAGAAGGGCTCGGGAAGAAAGAGGAATTAAATTGCTAGATTAAAATTTCCAATCTCTTCCGTCCAAAGATCCAATTTTCTCTAGAAAGTTGTAGTTGATCAAAGTCCCAAAGAACACTAACTTCCTTTTCAGGATATAAACCTGAAACTTGGTTTAATTGATACAACTAAGGTGAGACCTAATAAAAAGGTTATTCTTAGGTTCCAAGGAACAATAATTTGATGTAGAGAATTTTAATTACACTGGTAACCAAGGCTGTCTGATTATTCAAGTGTAGCTATTTCAATTAGAAGCATTCGATAGCATAGATTAATGTAATCCTTTTTTTTAGTAAACATTCGTGGATTGAACAAGCAGAACCACACAATATAAAACAATATACCTAGGAGATGCTTAGAAGTATTTAAAATATTTAGGTTTAAAATATTTTCCTTTTATTTCCTTTTATAATAAATATTAGTTGTCACTGGAATCTGAGTACTGTTCTTACCCAAGCCTCAGTTATAACACGCTACCAAATTTTATCCCTGATTAAGTAGGGGCAACCTTACAACTTGTGTCAGCGGTACTCAAGTTCAGTGTAACTGTCGTTTAAGGGGGGATTGAGGAAAATTTTAAATTTTGGTAGAATTTTGTCCTAGGTTCCTCCCAAGAAGGTAGGTGTCTTCGGTTGCCTGGAGGTTGTTTTCTGGTCTAGCAGTGACGGAAAGGTTTTAAACAGTGTTAATTTAAGTAGTAATACTGATAGTGTTTATTAGTATAGATTTTTTTCCTTTTCTTAACGAGTTTTTTCTGTAGCTTAAGGTTTTTAGTGCGCTAGGTATTTTGGGAGCAGGCTCGAAGGCTGTTGCTGAGCAAAAATCGGTCTATTAATCTTGACGAGTTGAAAGTGGAGTAAATAACACTATTGGGGAATAATGTCTCAATTGATTTCTTTGGGATAGATAAAGAAGAGATGAGGAGATTTCAATTAGAAGACCCTGAAATTAGGACGGCAATAAACGAAATAATAGAAGAAAATACACTCTTAAGCTTAAAATCTCCCCAAGATACATATAAAAATAATGAAAAGTTTAAGGAGGGTATAAATAAAGAGTTGAGCCAAACTGGTTCGGCCAGGTCCTATGAGACGTGTAAGTCAGATATTGTTAGCTCAAACATTCTCGGAGCGCTGAAAACATCAAAAGGGAGTGAATTCAATAGTAATACTGAAAAGGAGTTTGCTTCTATGAGAGGGAATAAGCCTGGGTACAGGGATAGATGCTTGACCTCTGGGTCTATCCATGGTAAGCTGAAAGGGGTAAAAGTAAAGGGCAGTACACATGCGTGTGTTACTGACAGCAGGTAAATTTTAGAGGAGAGTGAAATTGAATCCTGTGAAGGGCAAGTTCTGGCGGCGGAACTTGCAAAGACCAGAACTATTGAAGGAGTTGCTGGCACCATGAGTAATCGGGATGGGTCCGAAACGTCCACGGATCCGGACTTGTAGAGGGACGAGCCGCTATGGATACGACAAGCTCGCGCGGTGGAGCTTGCGAAGACTAGGACTATGAATGGAGTCACTAGCACGGAAAAGACTAGGACTATGAAAGGAGTCACTAACACGGATAATTAGGATTTGTATGGAATACCTGCAGACGTAGGCGCCAAGAGGGGTAAGCCACATGAACAATTTCCAAAATTTGACGTTTCGGGCAGAGCTCAAATTAACAACATACCAGAAATTTCAAATTTGGGGGAAGCGAATCCTTTTCTTGTAAAATGGTTGAGAGATCTCCAGTTGGTCCTAGTCGAAGGGTTATTGCACGCAATAGACGATTCAGAAAAAAGGCCTTGCATTCCTTTTTGTTTTATACCCAAAACTGGTCTTAATTAGGTCTTCAAATATTTATTACGGGTTCAAAAGTCGTTCGATTCTTGGAAAAAGAAGTGGCACTACAAGATTTATGACTAGTTATGCAAAGCGAAATTATTTTCAAATTCAAGCTAATTTGAAATTGTCGCTATATTTCCGATCTTTTGAAGAGAAAGGGAATTCCAAGCTTTACTAAAATTGAGTTACCCAATTACACAAAAATAAGGCCTCCTTACAATCTCCCCCACTTAAAATCTTAGTATAGTTTTCTTTTAAAAGGAATAAACGAAAGGAAACACAAATTTACTAAGATCCATTGTAACTCAATTTCTCCTTATACTACTTCTAAATATAACCCCTGAGACTTTTGTTCCCGATAACCTGTATATAAAATTCTCATTTTTCTGAATATCAGTCCTACTGAAAGAAATCATTTTCTTAGGACTTTCTAAGTATTGGCATTTTCTAAGGGTTTTACAGAATTTTCTAAGGATTGAAATAGAAACAAAATTAGTTCGTCTTAGAAAATGGAACTTGGGAATAACCTAAGGTTTAAGTACAATATAAACTCCTTAACCTTAAAGAATAAATTAAAGAGCCTTTTGCCTCCTCCTTCCAGCTTAGTTACCTTTTGTAACTTACATAGCGTTTATTAAAAACTTATATATACATATAAGAAGATTGGAACTAGAGAACAATTCAATATTCCTCCCCTAGCGAATTCTCTGACGTTATACGAAAGGGGGACCTATTCCTCTTTTAGCCCCCTTTGCATTTCTCAACCCGTGCTAATATTATATAGGGACAGTCCTGATGTTTTACAGAAGGGCTCTGGAAGAAAGAGGAATTAAATTGCTAGATTAAGATTTCCAATTTCTTCCGTCCAAAGATCCACTTTTCTCTAGAAAGTTGAAGTTTATCAAAGTTCCAAAGAATACTAACTTCCATTTCAGGATATAAACCTGAAACTTGGTTTAATTTATACAACCAGTGAGACCTGATAAAACAGTTATTCATGGGAACAATAATTTGATGCAAAGAATTTTAATTACACTGGTACCCAAATCTGTCTGATTGTTCAAGTTTAGCTATTTCAATTAAAAATATTCAATAGCCTAGAATTAACTTAATCCTTTTTTCGGTAAACATTTGTGGATTGAACAAGCAGACCCATACAATATTAAACAACACACCTAGAAGAAGTTTAGAAGTCTTCAAAATAATTAGAGTTAGTAACCGGTCCAAATATCAATCATAATTTGCAATGCAGGAATAAGCAAATAAATTTGGGAAGTACATATCAAACGATCACTCTTGCACAACGTGTTTATATATTACTTATATACTTTTATATGCTTAATATAATAGTTTAAACTACTCTATTAAGCAGTTTATGATATTTAATAGTTTCTGGTGATAAACTCATTTCAGTTTGTATGAAAGTGACCTTAAATCACTATATAGAAGTTCTAGGACAAATTTTGAGTAAAAACTAAAACTCTCATTCATTTATTGAATTCAAAACGTACTTGAAGTAGTACTTAAAAAGCTGTTAAAAATTACTTAAATCACTGTAAAGAAGTTCTCATTTATTGACAGATCTTATTCTGGGACAAATTTTTAGTAAAAACTAAAACTCTTATTCATTTATTGAATTCAGAAAGTACTTAAAAGTAGTATTTAAAAAGTACTTAAAAAGTACTTAAATAACTGTATAGAAGTTCCTATTTATTGACAGATCTTATTCTTATTCTGGACAAATTTTTAGTAAAAACTAAAACTCTTATTCATTTATTGAATTCAGAAAGTACTTAACAGTAGTACTTAAAAAGTACGTAAATCACTGTATAGAAGTTCCCATTTATTGACAGATCTTATTCTAGGACAAATTTTTAGTAAAAACTAAAACTCTTATTCATTTATTGAATTCCGAAAGTACTTAAAATAGTACTTAAAAAGCTCTTAAAAAGTACTTAAGTTACTGTATAGATGTTCCTATTTATTGACAGTTCTTATTCTAGGACAAATTTTTAGTAAAAACTATAACTCTTATTCATTTATTGAATTCAGAAAGTACTTAAAGTTGTACTTAAAAAGTACTTAAATTACTGTATAGAAGTTCCCGTTTATTGACAGATCTTATACTGGGATATTTTTTTTGTAAAAACTAAAACTCTTATTCATTTACTGAATTCAGAAAGTACTTAAAAGTAGTACTTAAAAAGTACTTAAATCACTGTATAGAAGTTCCTATATATTGACAGATCTTATTCTAGGATAAATTCTTAGTAAAAACTAAAACTCTTATTCATTTATTAAATTCAGAAAGTACTTAATGTAGTACTTAAAAAGTACTTAAAAAGTACTTTAATCACTGTATAGAAGCTCCCATTTATTGACAGATCTTATTCTAGGACATATTTTTAGTAAAATCTAAAACTCTTATTCATTTAATGAATTCAGAAAGTACTTAAAGTAGTACTTCAAAAGTTCATAAAAAGTACTTAAATCACTGTATAGAAGTTCCAATTTATTGACAGATCTTATTCTAGGACAGATTTTAGTAAAAACTAAAACTCTTATTCATTTATTGAATTCGGAAAGAACTTAAAGTAGTACTTAGAAAGTACTTAAATCACTATATAGAAGTTCCCATTTATTGACAGACCTTATTCTAGGACAAATTTTTAGTAAAACCTAAAACTTTTATTCTTTTATTGAATTCCGAAAGTACTTAAAGTAGTACTTAAAAAGCACATAAAGTACTTAAATTACTGTATAGAAGTTCCTATTTATTGACAGTTCTTATTCTAGGACAAATTTTTAGTAAAAGCTATATCTCTTATTCATTTATTGAATTCAGATAGTACTTAAAATTGTACTTAAAAAGTACTTAAATTACTGTATAGAAGTTCCCAATTATTGACAGATCTTATTCTAGGAAAAATTTTAGTAAAATCTAAAACTCTTCTTCATTTATTGAATTCAGAAAGCACTTAAATAGTACTTAAAAAGTAATTAAATCCCAGTATAGATGTTCCCATTTATTGACAGATCTTATTCTAGGACAAATTTTTGAGTAAAAACTTAATCTCTTACCTTATTGAATTTAGAAATTCCTTGAAGTAGTACTTATAAGCAGATCATGTACAAATTCATGTTAATCATGCATATTTATGCTCATGTACTTATTATTTGGCAGAAAAATTTAGAATTATCTAATTTTTAAAATCTGAATAAAATCTTAAGTACCTGTTGGCACTTTCTGATTTCTAGACCATTTTTCGCCATACGCAAATCTGGCCAAACTTTTTAAAAATGGTATTGGTATTGGATATTTATTTTATATGTCCCAAGAGCCTCCCCTCCTCACACTTACAATAAAAGTCTTAAGAAAAATGAACAAACCAGCTCGCAATAAATACATTTGGGTTTAAAAATATACCTTACTAAATATACTCCTCCCTAAGGAGTGTTGATCTTCGTAGGATGTCGAAAAATAATGATTGAAAATTCTGAGCTTTACAGCTCTTTTAATGGCAAAAACTGTGTAAGAGAAACCAGACACACCTTAACCGCTCCATGTGCCAAATGAGCATCTTACAGCTATTCAAATAAGAATCATATAAAGATTTTTGATCGATATAATTGAGAGTGTACTTGTATGATATGGGTCCTACGTAATGTTCTTCTAATTTGTCTCTCTGACACTCAATCCTAACAAAATGTACCAAAGTAAGATAACAACATAATACTTTAGAAACAAACTTCGACTATATATTTGCACATTAAGGGGGAGGGGGTTAAGTATAGCGGGTCTGCATGCCTAATGTGTGAAGTACAATTATTCTGCATATTATGTAGTAAGAATTGTTTTCTAACTGCACAGTGTCGAAAAACTTTACCCCCCCCCCCCTAATGTGCTAATATATAGCCTAAATTATATATTTTCCATCTATTTTGTCACTTCTCTTTGTCTTGTCTCGTGCTAAGCTTAAAGAAACCAACGAAAAAACTGGTTTCTATAGTGCGTCAATGAATGAACAGCTTGAGCGGTAGGGCGTTTATCATACAAGGACCTTTGAGAGTTTCAAAGTGTGGTCCTTGAGTCACTGCCACCTTCATATATTTTTTTTTCCTCCTTCATTCACTTTCGAAGCAAAAAATAACTTGCAAAGAAATGCCGGAATATTTGCCATTGATATCACAATGTGAGGCCCTTGGACTTATTTCTCCCATGGAGATTTTTAAATTAAACACATTAAGTACTCCTTTTAAAAATGGAATAGCATCACATCTTGCTGAAATCAGAGTCATGAAAATATTATTAATCTTCATGAATTGCATACACCAAGGTCGTAACCATCCCTAACAGTGGCGTAATTCCTTCAAATTCTAGAGGGAGGGTAAAGTTGGAGCCGATTTTCCCAAATGAAGTGTTGATGACAGTGGAAACTGAAAAATGAACCATATAGTATACTAAAAGAAACTGATCTTGTCTGTGGATGCTTGTATTATGGAGTTCTCACAATATTTTTGAAGAAACTAATTTCATCGGGGGGGGGGGGGCGGGTAAACTTGGGTATTGACTTACTTACTTATGTCTCCTGCCGGGCGCTGCTTGGCGTAGAGTCTGCCTCCTCCGTCCACTTCGGTCCATGGCAAGGGTTTGCACATTGCTCAACCTGATATTTTCCATCGCCAGGAACTCGGATAGGCTGTCAGACCATCGTTTCTTCGGTCGGCCGCGAGGTCGCTTCAAACCGGCTTTGGCAGGGTCGAAGTCATGGATCGTTTTCGCAGGTATGTGTAGAGGCATTCGAAGTAGGTGTCCGAACCATCGTAGTGTTCGCTCGGCTGCTTGGGTCGAAAACCGAGACTGCTTGGTGAGCTGCAGCAGCTTCTCATTGCTGACAAAGTCGAACCATCGTAGACCTTCGATCCTCCTCAGGCTCTTCGACTGAAAGACATCAATTGTCTTGAGGGTTGCGGCTGAAGCTTGCCACGTCTCAGCTCCATAGAGCATCACAGAGCCGACGAGGGCGTTGAAAATCCGCAGCTTCGTTGTGCGACTGAGTTTTGGTTTTCGCCAGAGGTAACGGTTCAGTCTGCCCATGGCAGAAGACGCTTTGGATATTCTTGCTTGTAGTTCAGAAAGAAGCGAGCCATCTGAAGAAATTATGGAGCCCAGGTAGGTGAACCTTTGGACAACTTTGATGCTAGTGGTGCTATCCAGGCTAACTGAAGGATTGGCAGCAGGAGAGGATGGGTCTATGGCCATAATTTTCGTTTTAGTCCAGTTTATCTGCAGTCCTACTTTTGCGGCCTCTTCTCGTAGGATTCGAAGCGCTTCCAGCAATTGCTCCATGGAGTCCGCCAGAATGGCTAAGTCATCGGCAAAATCAGCATCTGTAATGACACGATCTCCAAACTTGAGTCCAAAGCTGAGACGGGAAGTAGTCCTAGTCATAACGTAGTCTATGATGACATTGAAGAGCTCTGGGGCCACTGCACATCCTTGGCACACTTCTGTCGGGATTTGGAAGAACGGGCTGCGCCGACCGTTCACTTGAACACAGCTCTCCGTCCCATGGTGTAGAGCTTTGAAGAGTCTGCAGTATTTCTTAGGGAGGCCTGTCGATTCTAGGATCCGCCAAAGAGCTTCTCGGTCCACTGAGTCGAACGCAGCACGGAAGTCGACGAAGGTAAAAAAAGCTTTTTGTCGGAACTCCGTGGCTTTTTCTATGATTTGTCGGATCGTAAAAATCTGCTCGATGGTTGAACGGTCCGACATGAAACCAGCTTGCTCCGGTCGCCGGATTTTACGAATGATATTTCAACATCGATCTAGCAGGACCATTGAGAAAAGTTTTCCTGGGACAGACAGTAGGGTTATTCCACGGTAGTTCAAGCAGTCGCTTCTAGAACCTTTACTCTTCCATAAAGAGATAATGACACCCTTCCGCCATTCTTCGGGAATTATCTAGGTTTGCCAGATTGTAGAGAACAGGGTGTGGAGAAACAGGAGCATAACAGGACCTGCATATTTTAGCAGCTCTGCACTCAGGCCACAGATACCGGCAGCTTTATTGTTCTTGAGCCTTTTTACTGCATTTCCAATTTCTGAGGGGCTGAAAGGCTCGTCTGGAGGAGCATCTGTTTCGGATCTTGGACTGCCAGGTTGGCTGGGACTATCAGTAGGAGGCATAGACGGGTTAGTGTTGTTCAGGAGTGAGCAGAAGTGGTCCTTCCACCGCTCGAGACAAGAACCCTCATCAGAGAGAAGTGTTCCATCCCTGGATAGGACAGGTCCCAATGCTGGTGTTTTATTTTCTGTGAGATCGCGGAGGTGCTTGAACAGGCTACCCATGTCTTTCTTTTTTGCTGCTAGTTCGATTTCATCGGCTTTCCTTGCAACAAACTGAGTTCGGTCTCGGTGAATAAGTCTGTTCCGCACTCCATTGAGCCTTCGATAGGTGGCCATGTCCCCAAGAAGTCTTGCCCTCCGCCTTTGCTCTATGACCTGCAGTGTTTCGTCAGTTAGCCACGATTTCTTTGGGAAACTCCGCTTGCCAAGCACCAGCTGTGCTGCTTCGCTGGTCTGTGATTTAAAATACTTCCAGGCGTCTTCGCTGTTGTTGAGTGTGCCCAGGAGCTCAAAGCGATTTGATATCTCAACACTATACTTCTGGCGAGTATATGGCTCCTTTAGTTTCCCAATATCCGCTGCTACTGGTTTTTTTTTCCGATCGCTGTGCATGGAGGCGAAGCTGGACATCAGCACATACAAGCCTGTGATCTGCATTTCCGAGCTCTGCTGATCTGTAAGTTCTGTAAACTTGGGTATGGGGGGAAGTAAACTTGGGTATGGGGGGAAGGGTCTATATAATTATATAGATGAGAAGTCCAGCACCTTTATTGGTGTATTCAAAAATATTACTGATGTACATTCCCCTGGTACAGGGTTGATGAATAAAGCGTTTGTTAATAATTTGGCTCTGCATAGGTCGAGGAATCCTATGGCTTATAGTGGGGCCAAAATATGGAATTCGCTGGGTTGGAATATCAAAAATAGTTCTGGTGCAATTGAATTTATAAGGTTGTGAAAATTAAATATTTTCTATATATGGTTTGAAAATTAATTTCATTGGTTTAGGAATTGGTAGAAGGGTGATCAACTTATGATTTTAATTCTTCTTCTGTCTTCTAATACTGTTTAGTGTATTTAAGGAAAGGAGTTAAGAGATCGAGTAGGCCTATTTTGTTACTGATAGTTTGGTATATGCTGTTTTTACTAGGTTGTTTTAAAGACTCGTTCTGAGGTGACAACGAAAATTTTCTTTGTTATTTTTGTGAATTTATTTGACCATCAGTTCTCGGTATAAATTATATTTAGTTTATATTTATATATATACATAATTTATAATTTATATTTTATTTAACTTATATTTAATAATTTTCTATAATTTGATTTTCCCGCATCTCGGGGGGAGGGGGTGTGACTTGTGTTAAATTCTTAGAATTTAATAAATGACACCTATTAAAATTGAAAACCCCTGATCGGAATAATAATAATAATAATAAAAATAGAAAAGACTTACAGCAATTCAAGTAGTTATCTGAAGAACCAGCAAGTCGGGTTGTTAGTGATTCCTCAGTTGTTATTACGTGAGCTATTGAAGCTGAAAAAAAGCAAAGACATTTAAAGATAAAGAATATAGAGACAAATGTTAGAAACTTCACTATAGAGACATAAAAACGGTGAGAATGTTGAAAGAAGTGGACACAAAAAAACGCTTTGTTAGGAAATCGGAATAGTTTCCATTTTGTCTTGGGGTTTGTATAGTTTGAGCTGTCGTAAAAAAACTGGTTATTCAATATAAGAGTTTAGAAACCTATTTCCAATATTCTAGTTCCGCAGAGGCAAAAAAACGAGTTATTTTTCTCAGATTATGTTTATTAGAAACATGATCGATATTCTATATCTGATTCTGAGTGTCGCCAGGAAATTTTCCCAGGGGTCACATGAGTAGTATCCCCACTCTGCTTTCAATGATCCTAATAGCAGAGTAATTTGGGTTTTCCATGTGAACAATAGGAGGTGTATAAGTGGAGATCCTAACACTTCGCACCTGGGAAATGTGGTCACCTGTTTCCAGCTGGCAAGATTCCCAGAATTCCAGATGACGCAGTATTTCTTATATGATTAATGGGAGCGTGGTCGGTATAGTACACAAGTGCCAATAATAGGAGTTACTTGACCATATGCAATACGGTTACCGGTTCTATTAAAGAGAACACAGCTAGCGACATACAATCGCACTTTAAATAAGTCCATAGGAAATAGCATGGGCTTTTAAACGCACAGAGAGGAAAATAGCATAGGATTCCTGTGACACAGATAGGAAAATATCATAGGATTCCCATGCAATCCATAGGAAATTAAGATAGGATTTCAAGCGCATGCCCTCCCCGGGTTTCAAGTGCAGTACTATCCCTTTACACGTAATTCCTGTGAGATCCCGAGGAAAATAGCATAGGATTCCTGTGACATAGATAGGAAAAAAGCATAGGATTCATAAGACATCCCTAGGAAATTAACATTGGATTTCAAGTGCAGGCCCTCCCCGTATTAAAAGTGAAGCCCTAGCTCTTCTGCCTTATGATTCTGAGTGCATACCCTGTTTCCGACAACATGCCCTGGCATGATTCCCAGGGTTCCTGGTGTCCCATTATTTCCTCAGTATTAAAAAAGAGTTCAGCGTGTCAACATCAAAATGGATGTCTATACATTATTGGATATTGGAAGGTTAGCGAAATGAAACCTAGACTGCCTAATGTAGCAATAGATATTACGAGGGGTTACCTACTAACCTTAGAATTGGACAAGATGTATGCAGGATATGTTATGCCATTAAAGAAATTCAAGTCGGAAGAACAACTATGCTTTGTGGCTAAAATGAATATAGTGCATATACAGATACTACGGGACAGATTAAATGCGTTAGCAAAATATATTGAAGAAAACAATCTATAAAAAATGGTTTGTTACTAGTGTGACTTTTTATTTGGTAGTGAGAGTGCAAAAATGGACGGATTTGAGAACCAGTAAATCTTACGTAATCTAGTAAAATTGGAAAAATGTTTTTCTAGAATTATCTCTTCAAAGAAACAAAATTACAAGGAGTTGCCCACTAAGCCTTCTTTGGGGATTTCCTATGTAACCCCAGACAAATTTCGAATCAGTTTGAAAAAGTCTGCAGTGCGTTAACATGGATGAATATGTTGAGTTAGAAATATCTTTTTATTGCGACTGTTCGATATGTAAAGAACATTATCATGATCTCAGCAATTCTTATGAGCCTACTGCATTATGTTTAGATATTGTGGACTCTAGAAGAGACGATAAGAACCTGGAGGAAATGAGGAGAAGAATCTTGACTGATATGAACAAGAATTTACACAGCGTACAAGTAAGGACGTATAAAACGAGATTTTATAAGGCAGAAAAGGAAGAGGAAGATCGAAAGAAAAGAGATAGAAAAGAGGGCTATCTCTGCAGAGATAGCTCAAAACATACAATGAAAGACACTGATGAAACCTCAATGAAAAATTTCTATAATGCAAGACGTAACACTGAATATTGCGATGATTATGGTCTAAGAGAAGAGAAAAAGTGTCCCTTCAAGAGAGAACCTAAGGAAGTATTCTGTGGAATGGATTTTAAACATCGATAATCACTCTGGAAGAGCTCTCATATACCATTTTACTATAAATCTCATTATTTATATTCTTGATAAGTTTTGCACAATAATCTTACAATAAATTATTTTTTACATATTAACTCTGTCTTGCTCAATAAGCCAAGGATACATGTTGGGATTGCTCTACGAGAACATTTTGGGATCGAAAAGACCAAAGCCTTGCGGTGTTAACCCCCTGGCATCCACAACTCACGGTGAGATGCCTATCGGTCCAAATGGTTCTCTAATTTGTTGGTGGGGAGCTGCAGGGGAGTCCGGTCAGTGTCTACTCGTTCCGGGAGAGAATCTGGGCTCCGGCTAGGCGACAAAGGAGGTTAAAAATGGTCTTCTTCGGGATATTTAACAAGTAGCAATAATAGGGAATTGACATGGGAAGTCAGATAAGTGGAGCTCCTAGTCCCTCGCACCTGTGCAATGCGGTCCCTGTTTCTAGGTGTTATGACGAAATTGTGTTTCAGTATTTTTATATTATTAATCGGAGTCGAGTAACTCTAATACACAAGTAGTAATAAATGGAATTACTAGTCCATGTGTTATGCGGTCCCTGTTTCTACCGGTTGGCTGGGAAGATTCCCACGACACACCCACGCGCTTTAAATAAGTCCGTAGGAAAATAGCATGGGATTTCAAGCGCAGGCCTGTGACATCACGACAGCCCTGGCAAGATCCTCGAGATTCCTGCTGTTCCAATATTTCCCCTAGCAACCACCATGTCGATTCGTATTCATTTTTGGCACATTGTTTTTCCAGAAGACACCCAGGATTTCCGTGACCAGGTGTAATACGAATGACGCCATCGTATGTAACAAGCTAGACTTAAGAAACCCATGAGGAATATCCAATTTTAACCGAGCACGGTAGACACGTGGTTGCTTCGTAATGACTGCGCTAATCTTACGCAACGATAGCGCGCATATTATTGTCACATACTACTTTTTTTGCCGAAACGTTCAAAGCGTTTTTTATTTCTTTTAACTTAATGGTGACCCACACTTTATATAATGGGAGCATACGCTGCGTAATGATGGTGCACATGTTGACTAATGGCAGCACAGCCATCACTGTCACATAGCACTTCACTGGTATTTTATTTCTCGCCGAAACATTCAGAGAGTTTTGATCTTTCTTTCAAATCGTTTCTTTAGTTCATTGTCCTGGCTGGGACTCGAAAGTTCAATTATATTCCAATGGAATAGTGCCCCCCAAGTATCAGGACTAGCCTGCTATCCATTGTCTTATGTCTTAGTTATTATATTTTAGAAATAACCTATTGCGTGCAGGGAGATTCCCCCGTTTTTAAAGCATAATAGAACGACGTGTTTACTGCAATAATTTGGCACGCAGTTAGAGAATATCTATTTCTGAACTTTATTGTCCCCATTGCTTTCTTTGAGAACGATACTAGATAATATTCTGAACTGTTCTTAAAGTGTTTTTGTTATAAAGGCGAAAAGAAACTACAAAACATATGATTTAATTCCATATTTTATTGATTTTTTTCTTGATATTATATTCTCTCAGTTTCACGCCAATGACATACTTTAGAAACGAACGCGGCTCATATGGCACTGCCACCCCTGGAACAGGAATTTCAATATGGCTATAGATTTTCCAATGGATTAACTATCTCAGAATTCACGCAACAGCTTTTTGAGCTTTTTTTTGGCTAGAATTGTTGTTTTGTACCACAAATCACCTGAAAACACAGCTTTACTGAGGGACAAACTTTTTCGCTAAAAAATAAATGTATATGTTAACCATTATTTTATAGGACTACCTGCACTTTTAGAAACGAACGCGCCTCATACGGCCTTGCCACGTCTGAAACAGGAGGCAATGTTTTCTACGGTTTTTTAATGATGTCTCTGGATTTGTCTGGATTCTTTGGGACAATCTTGATTTTTACAAATTTGTGAGGATTTCAACACAACACTTATGATTTGTATTTATTTTTCCTTATTTCTAGGTATTGGCTATGATTCTTATGAATTTGTAAGGATTTCTATGTATTAGTCGGGATTTTATAGATATTGGCCTTAATTTTTAAAGTTTGCTACTAATTTTTACACTTTGGTCCTGCTTTCTATGGTTTGGTCTAGATTTCTAGGGTCGGGCCTTATTTCTACAGTTTGCACTTGATTTTTATGAATTTGTCGGGGTTTCTTTGTTTTGGTAATGATTTTTTAGAGGTTGACCATGATTTCTACAGTTTGCCCATGATTTCAACGTTGGTCTTGATTTCTAGGGTTGCCACTAATTTCTACAGTTTGCTCTTAATTTTTATGAATTTGTTAGGGTTTCTTTGTCTTGGTAATGATTTTTTAGTGGTCGTCCATGATTTTTGCACTTTGGTCATGATTTCTATGGTATGCTCTTGATTTCTATGGTTTACCCGGAGTTCTAGAGTTGATCCTGTCTTGTAGATAAGCAACTTATGATAATTCTTGGGACAAACTACCTTTATTGGCTTTAATATTTCATGGTGACAAGGCATAATTGGAGGTAAAAGAAAACTAAAACTTATATTCTACACAAGAGACATCTTTGTCTCTTCTTGCTTTTTAAGAACGTCAGGGATTAAAATTTTCTGCTTACGTTAACAACTTTTTCTATTAGAACTAACAAGTTTTTTTTAACAGTAAGTAATTTTCTCTTCGAAGTAACAACTTTTTCCTTAATACTAGCAAAGTTTTACTTCATACTATCAAATTTCTCTGCGAAGTAACTGTTTTTCTTAATAGTAAGAAAGTTTTTCCAATAACACCAAGCTTAGCATCAAAGATAGCAAATTTTTCTTAGAAGTAACAATTTTCTGCTTATACTAACAAGTTTTCTGCTAGAAGTAGCAAGTGTTTCTTAACACTAAAAGTTTTCTCTTCGAAGTAACAAGTTTTTTCTTAATACTAATAAAGTTTTTTTTTAATACTATCAAATTTCCCTTCAAAGTAACAGGTTTTTCTTAATAGTAACAAAGTTTTTCTAATAATAGCAAGTTTACTGTCAAAGATAAAAAAATTCTATTAGGAGTTAAAATTTTCTGTTTATGCTAACTAGTTTTCTCTTAGTACTACCAAATTTTTTCTTAACACTAACAAATCTTCTCTTCTAAGTAAAAACTTTTTCTTTAATTCTAACAAAGTTTTACTTAATACTATCAAGTTTTTCTTGGAAGTAACAGGTTTTTTCTTAATAGTAAGAAAGTTTTTCGAATGATAGCAACTTTACCATCAAAGATAACATATTTCTCTGAGAAGTAACAATTTTCTGTTTATGCTAACAAGTTTTCTGTTTGAACTACCAAGTTTTTCTTGACACTAACCAATTTTCTCTTCGAAGTAACAACTTATTCCTTAATATTAACAAAGTTTTACTTAATGCTATTAAATTTATCTTGGAAGTAACAAGTTTTTTTATTAATAGTAAGACAGTTTTTCTAATAACAGAAATTTTACCATCAAAGATAACAAATTTCACTTAGAAGTAATAATTTTCGGTTTATGCTAACAAGTTTTCTGCAAGAAGTACCAAGTTTTTTTTGCACTAACAAATTTTCTCTTCAAAGCAACAACTTTTTCCTTAATACTAACAAAGTTTTACTTAGTACTATCAAATTGTATTTGGAAGTAACAGGTTTGTCTTAATAGTTACAAAATTTTTCTAATAACAGCAAGTTTACCGTCAAAGGTAACAAATTTCTCTTAGAAGAAACTATTATCTGTCTATGGTAGCAAGTTTTCTGCTAGAACTGACAAGTTTTTTCCTTAACACTAACAGCTTTTTTCTTTAATCCTAACTAAGTTTTACTTAAATACTATCGAATTTTTCTTGGAAATAACAGGTTGTTTCTTAACAGCAACAATTTTTTTCTAATAAAAGAAAGTTTACAATCAAAAATAAAAAAATTCTCTTAGAAGTAAAAATTATCTGTTTATGCTAACATATTTTCTGTTAGAAGTAGCAAGTTTTTCTTAACAGTTTAAAATTTCTCTCCGACAAAATAAAAGTTCAAAATAGGAATGAAATCCTTTTTAATAGACAGTGTATAGAAATTCATCCGAAATTATCTAAAATTTCTCTTCGAAGTAACCCCTTTTTCCTTAATACTAACAAAGTTTTACTTAATACTATCAAATTTCTCTTGGAAGTAACAGACTTTTCTTAATAGTAAGAAGGTTTTTCTAATGACAGCAAGTTTTCCGTCAAATATAAGATATTTTTCTTAAAAGTAACAATTTTCCGTTTATACTAACAAGTTTTCTGCTAGAACTAGCAAGTTTTTCTTAACACTAGCAAATTTTCTCTTCAAGTAACAACTGTTTTCCTTATTACAAACAAAGTTTTACTTAACATGTCAAATTTCTCTTGGAAGTAACAAGGGTTTTCCTTAATAGTAACAAATTCTGTCTAATAGCAGCAAGTTTTCCGTCAAAGATAACAAATTTCTCTCTGAAAAAATAGTTTTCTGTTTATGTTAACATGTTTTCTGTTAGAAGTAGCAAACTTTTTCTTGGCACTAGCAAATTTTCTCTTCGAAGTAACAACTTTTTTCTTAATGCTAACAAAGTTTTACTTAATACTATCATATTTCTATGGAAGTAACAGTTTTTTTAATAGTAAGAAAGTTTTTCAATTATCTGTTCATGCTAACAAGTTTTCTGCTAGAAGTAGCAAGTTTTTTTATTAACACTAAAACTTTTCTCTTCAAAGTAACAGCTTTTTCCTTAATACTAACAAAATGGTAATTAATACTATCAAATTTCTCTTGGAAGTAACAGGTTTTTCTTAATCGTAAGAAAGTTTATCTAATCACAACACGTTTTCTGTCAACAATAGGGTATTTCTCTTAGAGGTAACAACTATCTGTTTATGCTAACAAGTTTTTCTGATAGAAGTAGTGAGTTTTTCTTAACACTAACAAAGTTTCTCTTTGAAGTAACAACTTTCTCCTTAATACTAACAAAGTTTTACTTAATACTATCAAATTTCTCAGGGCAGTAACAAGTTTTTTTATTAATAGTAAGACAGTTTTTGTAATAACAGCAAATTTACTATCAAAAATAACAAATTTTTCTTAGAAGTAATACTTTTCTGTTTATGCTAACAAGTTTTCTGCTAGAAGTACCTAGTTTTTTTCAAAACAACAACTCTTTCCTTACTACTAAAACTTAGTTTTACTTAAAACTATCAAATTTTATTTGGAAGTAACAGGTTTGTCTTAATGGTAACAAAATTGTTCTAATAACAGCAAGTTTTACCGTCATAGATAACAAATTTCTCTTAGAAATAACAAATTTCTGTTTATGGTAACAAGTTTTTTGCTAGAACTGGCAAGTTTTTTCTTAATACTAACAGCTTTTTCTTTAAGATTAACAAAGTTTCATTTAATACTTTGAAATTTCTCTTAGAAGTATCAGGATTTTTTAATAGTAACAATTTTTTCTAATAACAGCAAGTTTACAATCAAAGATAAAAAATTTATCTTAGAAGTAACAATTTTCTGTTTATGCTAACATGTTTTCTGTTACAATTAGCAAGTTTTTCTTAACACTAACAAACTTCTCTTCGAAGTAAAAACTTTTTCCTTAATATTAACAAAGTTTAACTTAATACTATCAAATTTCTCTTGGAAGTAACAGATTTTCTTAATCGTAGGAAAGTTTATCTAATAACAACACGTTTTCCGTAAACGATAGGATATTTCTCTTAGAAATAACTATTATCTGTTTATGCTAACAAGTTTTCTGCTAGAAGTAGCGAGTTTTTCGTAACACTAACAAATTTACTCTTCGAAGTAACAACTTTTTCCTTAGTACTAACACAGTTTTACTTATATTATCAAATTTCTCTTGGCAGTAACAAGTTTTTTTTTATTAAAAGTAAGACATTTTTTCTAATAACAACACATTTACAATCAAAAATAAAAAAATTTCTTAGAAGTAATAATTTTCTTTTTATGCTAACAAGTTTTCTGCTAGACGTACCAATTTTTTTTTAACACTAACAAATTTTCTCTTCGAAGCAACAACTTTTTTCTTAGTACTAACAAAGTTTTACTTAAAGCTGTCAAATTTTATTTGGAAGTAACAGGTTCGTCTTAATAGTAACAAAATTGTTCTAATAACAGTAAGTTTACCATCAAAGATAACAAATTTCTCTTAGAAGTAACAAATTTATTTTTATGGTAACAAGTTTTTTGCTAGAACTGGCAAGTTTTTTCTTAAAACTAACAGCTTTTTCTTTAAGACTAACAAAGTTTTATTTAATACTTTCAAATTTCTCTTATAAGTAACAGGTTTTTTTAATAGTAACAATTTTTTTCCAATAACAGCAAGTTTACAATCAAAGATAAAAAATTTATCTTAGAAGCAACAATTATCTGTTTATGCTAACATGTTTTCTATTAGAATTAGCAAGTTTTTCTTAAAACTAGCAAATTTGTCTTCGAATTAACGACTTTTTCTTTAACATAAAGAAAGTTTTCCTTAATACTCTTGAATTTCTCTTGAAGGTAATTGCTTTTCCTTAATAGAAACAAAGTTTTTCTAATAACAGCAAGTTTTCGGTCAAAGATAACAAATTTATCTTAGAAGTAATAATTTTTGTTTGTACTGACAAGTCTTCTGCTAGAACTAGCAAGTTTTTTTTTACACCAGCAAATTTTCTTTTCAAGTAACAACTGTTTCCTTAATACTAACAAAGTTTAACTTTATACTATCAAATTTCTGTGGAAAGTAACAGTTTTTTCTTAATAGTAAAACATTTGTTCTAATAGCAGCAAGTTTTTCGTCAAAGATAAGAAATTTTTCTTAGAAGTAACAATTTTCTGTTTATGCTAGTATGTTTTCTGTTAGAAGTAGGAAGCTTTTTCGTGACACTAACAGATCTTTTCTTTGGAGTAACAACTTTTTCCTTAACGCTAAAAAAGTTTTACTTATTGCTATCAAATTTCTATTGGAAATAACAATTTTTTAATAGTAAGTAAGTTTTTCTAATAAAAGCAAGTTTTCCGTCAAAGATAAGATATTTCTCTTTGAAGTAACAATTTTCCGTTTAAGCTAACAAGTTTTCTGCTAGAAGTACCAAGTTTTTCTTAACACTAACAAAGTTTCTCTTCGAAATTACAACGTTTTCTTTAATACTAACACAATTTTACTTATTACTATCAAATTTCTACTGGAAGTGACAAGTAATTTCCTTTATAGTAACACATTTTTGTAATACCATCAAGTCTTCCATCAAAGACAATAAATTTTTCTTTGAAGCAACAATTATCTGTCAATGCAACCAAGTTTTCTGCTAGAAGTAACAAGTTTAGATTCGTCGTGGCATTCAATAAGATCCAAGAAATCTAATTAAAAGGGAGCAAACACAAGAGCCAAATTAGGCCAGTAGCCTATTAGAAATCTAAAAATACCCAAGACAATGAAAAAGTCCCAATGGGGGCTCTAGGTCTATCAGAATATTTCTATGGTTTCCCAGGAAATTTGATATCATTTTCCTCCGCCTCCATTTTGAATGAAAAATGTAAGTAGCGTTTTGGCATTCCTGCTTTCAATAAAAAAAACTGAGGTATAATCATTTAAAAATAATAGCTCCTATTATAAGTTACATTTTTTACAAATCATATTTTTGGGGTCACTTCCGTTTCAGTGTTCAATTCCCAAACCTTGTGCATAGTCTGTAACTAAATTTTTTCTCAATCGAAGGTTTTTTTTCGGGGGGAAGGGTAAAAATTATTCAGAAAGAAGATTGTATTTTTTTTAATCTATCAGGCCTTCGATGATTGTGTATTGAACATTAAGAAAATGTATCTAAAAATAGCAAAAGAAAACAAAATTATACAAACATACGATTCAGCTGTTGCAAAAATCTGTTGACTATTAATTTCAAAATCTAACTGAACCTGTATAGCGTATTCGTTACGTTCAACTTAAAAATAAAATTCTTGACTACGAATGATGTAAGAATCTTATAGCAATTTAGAAGCTGCATTCGGCATGGTTTAATCGCATCAAACAATTTGTGGTAATGAACTGTATGTAAGGAGTGACCTGGCTCAATAGTAACCCATGCTCTAAAAAACGGATACTAATTTTGAACCCAATAGATACATCAAGAGAATTGGATTTTAATGCTGATTTCAATTATATAATAGTTTGACTCTTTTTTTACCATTCTTTTTCTTAAACAATAAAAAAATTAGCATAAGAGCGAGGGGTTCAGGAGGGGACAGCCCCTTTCATATCCTGAATAATTGCTGTTCGTTTTAAGTTTTAGTTTCGCTCCTTACTTTCAGTAAAAAAAAAATCTTTCTTTTTATTTTATTTCATAAAGACGATACGTTTGTCAACATATGAAGAACCGAGTATATTGCAATTGTATTTGTCAGCTCTATATACAAAGTGAAAATTAGTGAAAATTAGTGAGTAGTGAAAATTATGGTATATAAAGTAATATTTGGCAGGGATAGTCATTAGTGACACATAACTAAAGGGGGCACCATGATTGGGGGGTTTTTGGGGATTTAGGGAACCCATTTTTTGTTTTGAGTGACACATAGATTTTCGGGGAAATCCCCGAAAATTCGGGTATAGTGCAAGCCCTGCTTGATCAAGAAAATTGAAATACTTTACCACACGAGAAAGTAAAAGCTCCAACTTTGCGGTTGACACAATAAAGTATAGCCGTAAAATTAATTCAAGTCAGATGAACGCCACTACCTCTGCGGTGATGGTGCATTAGCGGCGTGCCGGTGGCGTTGCGACACTTCGGTGGCGGTCAACCGGGCCGCTCGTTGACTTCGTTCGGTTGATGCACCGAATTGGCACCGGGGTCTTGTTATGTGACAGTTATGGTTACGCTGCCATTACACAACATGTGCACCGTCATTATGTAACGCGTGCTGCCATTACATAATGTGTGTGCCTCCATTAAGTTAAAAGAAAAAAAAAACACTTTGAACATTTAGGCAAAAAAAACTATTATGTGAAAGATGAGCCCCGTTATTGCGCAGCATCCACGTGTGTACCACGCTCGGTTACAATCCGGGATTCCCCATGGGTTCCTGAAGTCTACCTTGTCATATACGATTGCTTCATCCATATTACACCTGGTCACGGAACTCTTTGGTGTCTTCCAGGAAAACAATGTGTCAAAAATAGCTATGAATCGAGACAAAGAACGGTTCTTAGGGGAAATATTGGAACAGCTGGAATCCCGGAGATCTTGCCAGGGCTGTCGTGATGTCAATGGTCTGCGCTTGAAATCCCATGCTATTTTCTTATGGACCTATTTAAAGTGCGAGGGTTTGTCGTCGGAATCTTGCCAGCGGCCCGGTAGAAACAGAGACCGCATTACACATGGGCTAGTAATTCCATTTACTACTACTTGTGTATTTTAGCAACCAGACTCTATATTTTAGCGACTAGACACTATTATAGCGACTAGACTTATAGCTACCATAACACCTAGAAATAGGAACCGCATTGCAAAGGTGCAAGGTACTAAGAGTTCCACTTATCTGACTTCCCATGTTAATTCCCTATTATTGCTACTTGTTAAATATTCCGAGCAAGACCATTTTTAACCTCCTTCATCGCCTAGCCGAAGCCTGGATCCCCTTCCAAGAATGAGTACACACTGAACAAACTCCCCTGCAGTGCCCCACCCACAGCTTGGAGAACCCTTCTGACCGATTGGGATCTCACCGCGATTTATGCACTACAGGGGGGGGGGGGCAGAACCGCAAGGGGTGGTCTGTTTGATCCCAAACTATGTAAGTAGAGAAATCCCTACTTATATCCTTACTCTAGGCTTATCGAGTAAGACAAAATTAATATGTAAAAAAAAATTTATGTAAGATTATTGTGCAAAACTTATCAAGCATATCAATAATGAGATTTATAGTAAAATGACATACGAGAGTTCTTCCAAAATGATTTTCAATGTTTAAGATGCCTTCCATAGAATAATTCCTGAGGTTTTCTCTTGAACGGGCACTTTTTCTTTTCTCTTAGATTGCTTTCATCACAATAGTTACTGTCAAGTATTGCATTATAGACATTTTTCATTGAGGTTTCATCACTGTCTTTCATTGTATGTTTTGAGCTATCTCTTTGGAGATAGCTCTATTTTCTATGTCTTTGATTTCGATCTTCCTCTTCTTTTTCTGCTTTATCGAACCTCGTTTTGTACATCCTTACTTGTAACCTGTACAAATTTCCGTTCATATCAATCAAGATTCTTCTCCTCATTTCTTCGAGATTCTTCTCGTCTATTCTAGAGTTCATAATATCTAAACATGATGTAGTAAGCTCATAAGAAAACTGAAATCATGATAATGGCCTTTACATATAGAGCAGTCGAAATAAAAAATATTTCTAACTCAACATGTTCATCCATGTTAACGCACTGCAGACTTTCTTCAAACTGATTATAAATTTGTACAGGGCTACATAGGAAATTCCCAAAGAAGGGTTAGTGTGTAGTCCCTTGTAATTTCCTTTCTTTGAACAGATAATTCTTGGTATTCATCATCTTAAATTAACCCCTTTTCCAATTTTACTAGATTACGTAAGATTTTCTGGTTCTCAAATCCGTCCGTTTTTAATACTCTCACTACAAAATAAAAAATCACGCTAGTAACGAACTGTTTTTATAGATTTTTTTTCTTCAGTATGTTTCGCTAACGCATTTAATCCTTCTTGTAGTCTCTGTATATGCAATATATTCACTTTAGCCGCAAAGCATATTTGTTTTTCCGACTTGAATTTGCTTAATGATATAACATATCATGCATACATCTTGTCCCCTTCTAAGGTTAGTCGGCACCCCCTTGTAAATTCCGCTGCTCCTTTAGACACTCTAGGTTCCATTTCACTAACACTTTCAATATGCAATGATGTATAAGCATCTATTTTGATGTTGTCTCTCTGAACTCTTTTTTGATACTGAGGAAATAATGGGGCACATGGAATCCTGGGAATCATGCCAGGGCATGTTGTCGGAATCTTGCCATGGCATATTGTCGGATGAGGGCATGCGCTTGAAATCCTATGGGAAAAGGGATAGGGCTGCGCTTGAAATCCGGGGACGGTATGCACTTGAAATCTTATGTTAATTTTCTTAGGACGTCATATAAATTCTATGCTATTTTCCTATGTGTGTCACTAGAATCCTATGCTGTTTTCCGAAGGATGTCACAGGAATCCCATGGAAAAGGGATAGGGCTACGCTTGAAATCTGGGGAGGGCATGCGCTTGAAATCCTATGTTACTTTCCTAGGGATGTTATATGCATTTTAGGCTATTTTCCTATCTGTATCACAGAAATCCTATGCTATTTTCCTATCCGTGCGTTTAAAAGCTCAAGCTATTTTCCTATGTGTGTCACTGGAATCCTATGCTGTTTTCCTAGGGATGTCACAGAAATCCCATGGAACAGGGATAGGGATGTGCTTGAAATCCGGGAAGGACATGCGCTTGAAATCCTATGTTAATTTCCTAGAGATATCATATGAATCCAATGCTATTTTCCTATCTGTGTCACAGGAATCCTATGCTATTTTCCTATCAGTGCGTTTAAAAGCTCAAGCTATTTTCCTATGGACCTATTTAAAGCAAGGGTGTGTCGTTAGCTGTGTTCCCTTTAATAGAACCGGTGACCGTATTGCACATGGGCTAGTAACTCATTTTATTGGTACTTGTACATTGTACCGACCACACTCCAATTAAACATATAAAAAATATTGCGTCATCTGGAATTTCAGGAACCTTGCCAGCTGGAAACATCTGACCCAATTGTCCAGGTGTGAGAAGATAGGAGCTCAACTTATACACCCCCTATTGGGCTCATGGAAATCCCATGTTGATCTACTATTGGGCACATGAAAAGCAGAGTGGGGATACTACTCGCGAGTAGTACCAGTTGTGTGGTTTTTACCAGGAGATAAATAGAACTATTCCTTATTTTCATCTTTGGATACATTTTTTAAATATCTTGTTTTCCAAGGGGGTCATTACCAGTCCTTGTCCCATATTCTGATTAAATAATTACATTTCACATTTTCAGTAGGAGAGGTCTACAATAATCATTCTAATAGGGAATCACTTAATTGGAATCATAATAACGATTTGTAGAAATTTATCCCACATATAAATGGACAAATGCCGTTCTGCCGCCTTCACTTCTTTACCTCACGTTTATGCAGAGATCGGATATAAGGAAAGATGACAGGCTGTTTTCAAAGATCACAATCTTTCAAGGATCGTGAGAAATGAAATTATAAGAAAGCCAGATTAGAAGCCCTGGAGTGAAAAAAAATATATTGTGGCTCTGTTCCTTAAAATATGAAGTACTCAACCGTCAGACCAAATATATTTTCTTCAAAAGACAATCCCTGTTATAACTTGACTACCCTCTAGTGTTTCTTCTGCTTTTATCCCGTTCTCAATGTGTTGATTTGCCTCAATACATGAAAAAAGAATTCTTCCCCCCCCCTAATTTTAGTGAATTGGCATAACTGTTTTTATCTCTTAATACTGCTTAACTGTTTTTAGTCTCATTTATGTTAGCTGTCTGTTTTTAAAGCGTCTGCTTGTGCGTTCTTTATGACTACAAACGTGAAATTTAGGGCTCGTGATACCCTTTACACAACCCTTTAGGGCTTGTGATAGTTGTATTCCACGGAATAAAATAATCAAACAGTTCGTGGACACGATCTGTAAGTAAGGAGCGACACGCCTCAATAGTAACCGAAACTCTAAAAAACTGAATTTCGATGTAAATAGACATATCAAAAGGATCTGCTTATTATGCTAATTCCAAATAAATAAGATTCATTAAGTTTAGTAAGTTTAAGATTTTTTCCTCAATACTTCGCTCTTTACGCTAAAGTTTGACTTTTTGTCCTAATTCTTTAGCAACGGCTCCTGAAACACAAGGGCCGTTTGATTAGAATTATAAGCTTAAAGAGCTTTAAATATTAGCGTAAAGAGTGACGTAATGATGCGGACAACTCCCTCATAGACGTAGTAATTTCCGGTTCTTTTAAGTTGATATGTCGCTCCTTACTTTCGATTGAAAAACTTACTGTTTTTCATATAGACAATAAGAGACTAAAATATACATTGCACCATTCGATAGGGCATAGACGAATAGAAATTTGTAAGACGCAAAATAAATTTTTGCTACTTACCTTTGCAGGTAACTGAACAAGAAGAGCCTTGTATAAGATTCAAGCTTTTCCTTGTCTGAAGAATTAATTCCATATCGCCTGTGTCTGAAGTTACCATAGATGGCATCGTCTTATTTCCACAATACCTACAAATCAAAATTTTTTGACTGGAATATCAAGAAACTGTCTCAGCCAAGGGAAAAAGAATCGGAGTAGATCTCATTAAAATACAAATAGGTTATAAACTATGAAAGAATAAAAAAAAACTTTGGAATAAAGAAAAAAGAACTGTAAAAGAAGAAAAAATATAGAAAAAAGAGAAAAGAACTATGAAAAAAGAAAAAAAACAATTGAAAAAAGCAAAAAGAACTATGAAAGAGGAAAAAACTATGGAAAACAGAAAAAAGAACTATGATGGAAGAAAAAAATGGAAAGATGAAAGGCACATGAGTTGTCTGTGGTGTTTCATTTTCTTATTGGGATTCAACTTTTATGGGACGAAGACATTTTGAACAGTGAAAAAAATTAACCGTCATAACCGTTCGCCAAACTCATTTAAATAATTTCTTAGACCACACTGATTTTCCATTTATAAAAAATTAAGAAAGAAAAAACAGGTTTAATTTAAACAAAGCAATGGAATAAAGCTAAAGATAAAAAAAAACTGAAATTTAAATAATAAAAACATCTGGATACATATACTCCACGGTCGGTAGCCTTTTCCAACGGAAATAAAAAATTGAGGTAAAAGAAACAATTTAAAAAAAAAAAATCATCTAAGGAGGACGACATCTAACATGCAAGAGAAAAAAAAAGAAAAAAGAACAAACAACAAAAAACAAACACATCAATACAACTCATGTTTTAAACACTTTCTGAGTTGTAAATACTGTAATTGTCTGACTAATCACCAACTTTCTCTTGTGCGTTACTTGTCGTTTTCTTTAGATGATTTTATTTTTTTTTTAATTGTGTCCTTTTCCTTAAATTATTTTTTCCATTGAAAAAGGCTCCCAGACGTGGAGACGTGAAGTTTTATTATTTAGAGTTTTATTATTTCCTATCATTTAATTTTTTATATAAGATGAAATATTTATTTCAAAAAATGACTATCACAAGCCCCGAAGGGCCGAATTTACATTTCGGAGTCATAAAAAAAAATATCATAAACACAGCACAACAATTAAAAAAATGGCTAAACAATGCCAAAAACAACGATATCAGAAAGGCAGAGCCATTCATCAGTCATAAAAGAAAAAAAAATTAAGTGGTCAAAATGCAAAAAATTTAAAAAAGGTAAAAACTAAAACAAAACTAAAAAAAGTGAGATAAAATTGGCGTTAAAAGGTTTAAAAGAGAACATAAAAAGGGGGAGGTAATAAGCGGAAAGCTAGTGGCTTATTTGATCAGTAATGAAGGGGAAAATGGTTCTTTCATACCTGGAGGTTAAGCAACCGATGGGGGACAAGATAGGAATGGGTTCAGAAACAGTACATTGCGGCCGATGTCTTGATGGGGAGTGTCTTCTGGGGAAAATGTTTTCCGTGCGAAGGTTTATTATTGTATTTTTTTTTTTTTGCAAAACGGAGGCACAATGTTCCTCTCCTGTGCTCAAGAGTTTCGAGCTTGGCTTTTTTAGAAGGAGCGAGCAAGGCCGTACCCAGAATTTTTTTTCGGAGGGGGTTTTACTCAATAAAAATTTTCGGGGGTGGGGCTTACGCAAAAAACGTCTACAAAATTTGTTTATATCCATTTTTGTTACGTTTTTACGAGTCAGACAAACATTTCAGGGGGGGGGGGCGCTTGACCCCTTCTATTCCCCCTATGGGTACGGCCTTGGGAGCGAGTATGGTATCTTAGCTTTTTAAATAATTATTCTAAGGGCTCTTTTTTGAATAGATTCAATTTTTTCTCATTCATCACAGGAGATGCCAGGATGCTAAACTGGAACAAGCATATGCAAGATGCGGGCGGACAAAGGAAGTATAGATCTTTAAAGAATGGAATGGGGGGGGGGACGTTAAATTTATTCAATAACTTAAGGAGAGCTGTAAAGATGTCATAAAGAAAGAAAAAAACATAGGGCCACAGAATAAAGCTAAGGATATAGGATAGAAAAATGTTTCTGCAATGTTCTGAACACTTGGCAATTTCTCTTCACTGTTGAATGAAATTTCCATGAGAGCCCCTTGATAAATTAACGTTGTGAAAAAAATATGGCACTAAAATCATTTCAAAAAATGTCAAAAATTGTTTTAACATGGTATTAAAATTATTTACAATGTATTAGCCCACATAGTTTTTCTTTAAGGTCAGAAAGAAAGCACCTTAGATTATCTTTTTTATCTTATTTTTTATCTCTTTTATCTTTTTTTTCTTCTTTGCTATCTCTTTTATCTTTTTTATGTCTCTTTTTTTATGTACAAAAGATAGCAAAGATATAATGTGATTGTTGGGATTGGTTAAGTGGAAACTTGTACAATCATATATATCTTAAAGAATTAGAAAAATTGGAAATTTAATTTTTTTACAAAACCGCCAAAATATATAGCTACGCATTTTTTTTATAGTAGCAGGCTTAGCAGGCAGTAGCAGGCTATGGTAGCAGGCTTCAAATAAAACCAAAAGGAAACCTAGGTGAGAAAATGTAGCTTTTCTTTGAAGGCGTAGCTGTCATAGGGAATCAAAAGATTTTTGCTGTTTTAATTTTTCGAAAGAACGCCGTGGTCAAATTTAACTAATCAGTTTTAAGATGGAAACACTGATGAAAATCTGACACTGCCCTAACAACTTCATAATCTTGAAACAACTACTAACAGTTCACCGCAGCACCAAACCACCAGGGACCAACACAGCTACGCACGCTCCTTCTCCATCCCAATCTCTTCAAAGCCTCCCTCTTTACAGCTTCCCAGGAAGTTCTCATTTCCCTTTAATCTTTACTTACAACTTCCTCCACCCCAACCGAGGACGACCTGCTTTCCATTTAGCCCTAGAGGATTGACCGAAAAGGACAATCTTTCATCCACAGAAAGTGCCCTAGTCATCTCAGCCTTTCTCTCATTATAGCCCAAGACAGAAGAATTGGACTACACCTTTCGTGGTTCCTACTATTTGAAATACTGTCAGTCAGTCGGGTACCAAAAACAACCCGTAGGCAATTTCCCTGGAAAACATCTAGCAAATCTTCATCCGCTTATCGAAGCGTCCGTGCTTAAGAACCATATTTTGAAACAACCAGTCGGATAATTTATAAAATCGAGATTTTTATGTGTGAATAGATCTAATTGTCCTGTGGTAAGTATGCTATGTGAGTGTTCAGTAATGATTACCTTAGAATAGTCAAAATGCTTCTTAAAGGAGGCCAAATGTGACCATATTACAACTAAATCTCATGTGACACTACTTCACAAGGATACTAACTATATGAAATATTCTGATCGACACCACTGTCAGTAAGTTGCCAGAGAAGGTCAGCAGCATGTACTTTGACGTTACTCTGTGACATAACTGTTATGACGAGTTACTCTCGCGATTGAAGAGGAAGGGTAAAGCATGTGCCTGCAGAATACCTGCATAGTTACGAAGTCCAAACGCTTTTAAGTACTTCAGATATTCTTCAGGAATACAGTCAGAAGGTGAGGTCCTAACAGCTCAATTTTAATCAAAAGCTCTTCTGTCAGAGATCTTATAGTTCATTTTAACTATAATTTACCATTTTCTTATGTTTTATATAGATAAAGGATTTCTTTTTGAAAATTAGCCCCACATTCAATTTTGAGTCAGTGGTGAACACGTGGTGTCACCCTTCTTTCTTTTAATTCTGTTGTTTCACCAGGTTTGTTGAGTGCCATATCAGCTGATTTGGATTCATTGTCGGTTCATCGTCGGTCTCCTTTTTAATTACTTTTTTATTGGTCTTTCCCTGTTTCTCGGGCCATGGATCCTAATGAAGGAATTTATCATTGTGTTCTTTTTTGTTGTAATTATATTTCTAACAAACAAAATTTGAAATAGTATTATTGTCCCGGTTACTTCCCAGAGTGATTTATATTAACTTTTAGTGATTTTTCTCATTTTTTAAGGCAAGGCTCATAGCACCATCTATACTACTCAATTGTCCATTTGTTTATTTGGTGGCTATGGCTTGATCTGAGCCTTTTTATCTTTTCGTTGTAACTGAAGAAAATTCATAAAGAATTTTACCTCTTATATTAGTACATGGATCTTCGGACCATTGACGTATGCGTTTTGACTTACCTTTTTAAGACAAGCCTCATAGCACATCTATAGTATTAAATAGTCAAGTTATTTATTGGGTGGCTATAGCTTGATCTGAGCTTTTTTATCTTCCCGTTATAACTGATGATAAATTATAAAGAATTTTACTACTTATGCTAGAATATTGATCGTTGGGCTATTGATGTTTGCGGTTTGACTTACCTTTTTAAGGCAAGGGTCATAGCACATTTGTAGTATTAAACAGTCAATTTATTTATTGGGTGGCTATGGCTTAATCTGAGCCTTTTTGTCTTCCCGTTATAACTGATGAAAAGTTATAAGGAATTTTACTACTTATGCTAGTATATTGATCGTTGGGCCATTGATGTTTGCGGTTTGGCTTACCTTTTTTTAATCAAGACTCATAGCACATCTCTAGCATTAAATAGTCAATTTATTTATTGGGTGGCTATGGCTTTATCTGAGCCTTTTTGTCTTCCCGTTATAACTGATGAAAAGTTTTAAGGAATTTTACTACTTATGCTAGTATATTGATCGTTGTGCCATTGATGTTTGCGGTTTGGCTTACTTTTTATAATAAAGACACAAATCACATATCTGGTATTAAATAGTCAATTTATTTATTGGGTGGCTATGGCTTGATCTGAGCATTTTTGTCTTCCCGTTATAACTGATGAAAAGTTGTAAGGAATTTTACTACTTATGCTAGTATATTGATCGTTGGGCCATTGATGTTTGCGGTTTGGCTTACTTTTTATAATCAAGACTCATAGCACATCTCTAGTATTAAATAGTAAATTTATTTATTGGGTGGCTATGGCTTGATCTGAGCATTTTTCTCTTCCCGTTATAACTGATGAAAAATTATAAAGAATTTTACTACTTATGCTAGTATATTGATCGTTGGGCTATTGATGTTTGCGGTTTGACTTACCTTTTTAAGGCAAGGGTCATAGCACATTTGTAGTATTAAACAGTCAATTTATTTATTGGGTGGCTATGGCTTAATCTGAGCCTTTTTGTCTTCCCGTTATAACTGATGAAAAGTTATAAGGAATTTTACTACTTATGCTAGTATATTGATCGTTGGGCAATTGATGTTTGCGGTTTGGCTTACCTTTTTTAATCAAGCCTCATAGCACATCTATAGTATTAAATAGTGAATTTATTTATTGTGTGACTATGGCTTGATCTGAGCTTTTTTTATATTCCCGTTGTAACTGAAGAAACGTCATAAGGAATTTTACTACTTATGCTAGTATATTGATCGTTGGGCCATTGATGTTTGCGGTTTGGCTTACCTTTTTTAATAAAGACTCAAAGCACATCTCTAGTATTAAATAGTCAATTTATTTATTGGGTGGCTATGGCTTGATCTGAGCATTTTTGTCTTCCCGTTATAACTGATGAAAAGTTGTAAGGAATTTTACTACTTATGCTAGTATATTGATCGTTGGGCCATTGATGTTTGCGGTTTGGCTTACTTTTTTTAATCAAGACACATAGCACATATCTGGTATTAAATAGTCAATTTATTTATTGGGTGGCTATGGCTTGATCTGAGCTTTTTTATCTTCCCGTTATAACTGATGAAAAATTATAAAGAATTTTACTACTTATGCTAGTATATTGATCGTTCAGCCATTGATGTTTGCGGTTTGGCTTACTTTTTTAAGGCAAGGCTCATATCACATCTATAGTATTAAACAGTCAATTTATTTATTGGGTGGCTATGGCTTGATCTGAGCTTTTTTGTCTTCCCGTTATAACTGATGATAAATTGTAAAGAATTTTACTACTTATACTAGTATATTGATCGTTCGGCCATTGATGTTTGCGGTTTGGCTTACCTTTTTAAGCCAAGGGTCATAGAACCTCTATAGTATTAAACAGTCAATTTATTTATTGGGTGGCTATGGCTTGATCTGAGCTTTTTTATCTTCCCGTTATAACTGATGAAAAATTATAAAGAATTTTACTACTTATGCTAGTATATTGATCGTTCGGCCATTGATGTTTGCGGTTTGGCTTACTTTTTTAAGGCAAGGCTCATAGCACATCTATAGTATTAAACAGTCAATTTATTTATTGGGTGGCTATGGCTTGATCTGAGCTTTTTTATCTTCCCGTTATAACTGATAATAAATTGTAAAGAATTTTTACTACTTATACTAGTATATTGATCGTTCGGCCATTGATGTTTTCGGTTTGGCTTACGTTTTTAAGGCAAGGGTCAAAGAATATCTATAGTATTAAACAGTCAATTTATTTATTGGGTGGCTATGGCTTGATCTGAGCTTTTTTATCTTCCCGTTATAACTGATGAAAAATTATAAAGAATTTTACTACTTATGCTAGTATATTGATCGTTCGGCCATTGATGTTTGCGGTTTGGCTTACTTTTTTAAGGCAAGGCTCATAGCACATCTATAGTATTAAACAGTCAATTTATTTATTGGGTGGCTATGGCTTGGTCTGAGCTTTTTTATCTTACCGTTATAACTGAAGAAAAATTATAAAGAATTTTACTACTTATACTAGTATATTGATCGCTCGGCCACTGATGTTTGCGGTTTGGCTTACCTTTTTAAGGCAAGGGTTATAGCACATCTATAGTATTAAATACTCAATTTATTTATTGGGTGGCTATGGCTTGATCTGAACTTTTTTATCTTCCCGTTATAACTGATGAAACATTATAAAGAATTTTACTACTTATACTAGTATATTGATCGTTCGGCCATTGATGTTTGCAGTTTGCCTTACCTTTTTAAGGCAAGGGTCATAGCACATCTATAGTATAAAACAGTCAATTTATTTATTGGGTGGCTATGGCTTGATCTGATCCTTTTTGTCTTCCCGTTATAACTGAAGAAAAATTATAAAGAATTTTACTACTTATACTAGTATATTGATCTTTCGGCCATTGATGTTTGCGGTTTGGCTTACCTTTTTAAGGCAAGGGTTATAGCACATCTATAGCATTAAATACTCAATTTATTTATTGGGTGGCTATGGCTTGATCTGAACTTTTGTATCTTCCCTTTTAACTGATGAAAAATTATAAAGAATTTTACTACTTATACTAGTATATTGATCGTTCGGCCATTGATGTTTGCATTTTGGCTTACCTTTTTAAGGCAAGCGTCATAGCACATCTATAGTATTAAACAGTCAATTTATTTATTGGGTGGCTATGGCTTGATCTGAGCCTTTTTGTCTTCCCGTTATAACTAATGAAAAGTTATAAAGAATTTTACTACTTATGCTAGTATATTGATCGTTGGGCCATTGATGTTTGCGGTTTGGCTTACCTTTTTTAATTAAGACTCATAGCAAATCTATAGTATTAAATAGTCAATTTATTTATTGGGTGGCTATGGCTTGATCTGAGCTTTTTTATGTTCCCGTTATAACTGATGAAAAATTAAAAAGAATTTTACAACTTATGCTAGTATATTGATCGGTCGACCATTGATGTTTGCGGTTTGGCCTACCTTTTTAAGGCAAGGCTCATAGCACATCTATAGTATTAAACAGTCAATTTATTTATTGGGTGGCTATGGCTTGATCTGAGCTTTTTTATCTTACCGTTATAACTGATGATAAATTATAAAGAATTTTACTACTTATACTACTTTATTGACCGTTCGGCCATTGATGTTTGCGGTTTGGCTTACCTTTTTAAGGCAAGGCTCATAGAACATCTATAGTATTAAATAGTCAATTTATTTATTGGGTGGCTATGGCTTGATCTAAACTTTTTTGTCTTCCCGTTATAACTGATGAAAAATTATAAAGAGTTTTACTACTTATTATAGTATATTGATCGTTCGGCCATTGGTTTTGCGGTTTGGCTTACCTTTTTAAGGCAAGGGTCATAGCACATCTATAGTATTTAATAGTCAAATTATTTATTGGGTGGCTGTGGTTTGATCTGTACTTTTTTATCTTTCTGTTATAACTGATGAAAAATTATAAAGAATTTTACTACTTATACTAGTATATTGATCGTGGGGCCATTGATGTTTGCGGTTTAGCTTACCTTTTTAAGCAGTGCTCATAGAACATCTATATTGTTAAATAGTCAATTTATTTGTTGGGTGGCTATTGCTTGATCTGACCTTTTTGTCTTCCCGATATAACTGAAGAAAAATAATAAAGAATTTTACTACTTATGCTAGTATATTGATCTTTGGGCCATTGATATTTGCGGTTTGGCTTACCTTTTTAAGGCAAGTCTCATAGCACATCTATAGTATGAAATAGTCAATTTATTTATTGGGTGGCTATGGCTTGATCTGAGCCTTTTTATCTTCCCGTTATAATTGAAGAAAAATTGTAAAGAATTTTACTATTTGTCGTTTGTGTTTTGGCTTACCTTTTTAAGGCAGGACTCATAACACCATTTATAATATCCAATAGCCCATTTATTTGTTGGACGAGTATATTGATCTTTTGGCCATTTGCTATTGCTCTTTGACTTACCTTTTAAGGCAAGACTTATAGCACCATCTATAATATCCAATAGCTCATTTATTTGTTGGACGAGTATATTGATCTTTGGTCCATTCACGTTTTTGTTTTGACTTACCTTTCTTTCTGAAAATGAAAATCTGAGACTTGCACAAATCTTTCATCGCAGTGTTGAGTTATATTCAGATGAAGGCAGCTTATTTCTAAAACGCAGTCTTCGCCCTAGAAAACAGTCAAAATTGTGTCAGAAATCACAATGTCTGAACTGGTTAAGTGGGAACCTTACGCAAGCATATGTTTATCTTAATAAATTCTGAAGAAACGAGAATTCGACATTAATTAAAAAAAAACTCCAAATGAAATTTGTGGGTTTTTGAACTACGTACATGAAACGCAAAATTGGGAAAAAAAGGAAACATGGGTGATGAATCAGAAAAAAAAAGAAAAGAACAAAAAAACTAATAAAATATAGCACTAAACATCTTAAAAGACGTAGCTTTTCTTTGAATGAGTAGTTTTCTTTCAGAAACAAACATATTGTTAATATTTGAGTTTTCGCAACTGAAAAGATTGGCCAAATCAGGTTTGCTTATTTAAAATCCCACTTCAATATGGTAACACTGGCGAAAATGTATTGCTGCCCTAAAAACTTCATAATTTTGGAAAAGCTGGAAGAAAAATCTTAAGAACTCTGAGTTTTAAGGTATGAATAGACCAATGATGGGTCCAGGGGAGAAACACTTTAATTTTGATGTCCTTCGTACTCTAGTATGTAAAGGTATTTGTATTAAAGCAACTTTTGTATCATTCTTATTTATTGTTATTTTATAACATAAGTGATGTATAATATCTTTATTAATTAAATAATTTCAACTAATTCATAACAAGGCCGTATCCAGGGGAGGGGCGCTACCCGGTTTGAACCCCCCCCCCCCCCCGATATTTTTGACCGAGTCGAAAATAAGTCGAAAATTAGTAAAACCTAGGTAAAAATCAGTATAATTAGTCGAAAACTGAGTCAAAAATTAGTAATGCCCCCCCAGAAAAAGTCAAAAATTAGTAAACCCCCCCCCCCCCGAAAAAAAATCCTGGATCCGCCCTTGATTCATAATGCCTAATAATGCATAGTTTACTAATCCATGAAACTTAATTAAGTAAATAATCACTAATGCTCAAATAATTATATTAAATTACGTTATTTCAAAACGACCTAGTTAAACATGATCAATAGGTAACAACCCAAGGGAAGGCATAAATGCACTGGGACTGGGCGGTTACCACAAACTATTTCAAGTTACTTAAAAATAGCTTTTAAATTTTTAAATAAAGTTTAAATTTCTTTTAAACACGTACTAATGAACATTCTAATAAAACACAGAAAAAATAGGAAAGAAAAGTAAAGAAAAAAAAGGAAAAATTGAGAAGAAGACTATAAGAAAAGAAAATACACGATAACATATATCTTCAATCTCTGAATCATGGCTCCTCACCCCCTTAACAAAAAAATCTTTACTCTTTTTTTAAACAAATGCTGATGTTCAGCCGCCTTAACACTATCTGGGAGGGAGTTCAATATCCCCTGGCTCACATGTTTCATTTGAAATTCAGTTTGACTTTTCCTCCTATACTTTGTCACCAGATTATTAGCATTTTTTGTATAATAATCATGCAAATCATTATTTTGTCGAGAAAAATCTAAAAACACCGATGGACACACTTCATGCAAACACTGGTAAAAATTAATAATAGTTATATTAATTATTTAATAATAATTAATTATATCCAAGCAACTGTTTTTTACGGAAAAAAAGAACACATGCCTATACAATATCGAATATGGAAAGGTTATGGAAAGGAATATCTAAAGAGCAGAAGAGATTCAGAAAACAGGCTAGTTATTTGAAAAATTAGAGGGGTTATTATTGAATTGAAGTTATCAAGTATTTTGCAATAGGTTGCATAGGTTGCATCAAGACTGGGCTGGGTAATTGTAGACAGAGAAAAGCCAAGACAGATAGTCCAAGTAATTGAGAGGCAAATAGTTATTTGAACAAATATCTATGCACTTGCCTGTGTATGGTTATGGGTTTTAGTACAGAGTATACCTTAGATGTACGAAGGGGGCCCCAGCTTCCCACATAATTCTAATTATCCTAACTTTCTGGGCACTTTTTATTCATGTTTTTGAAATGATCTTTTTTTTTTATTATTGCCTTCTAATAATGCCTTCTATTATTGCCTTCTAATAATGCCTTCTATTATTGCCTTCTAATAATGCCTTCTATTATTGCCTTCTAATAATGCCTTCTAATAAAAATAGGCAACATGAAGCTTAAACTGTTTTCCTGAAAGAAATATTTTAGCCAAATGTTTAAACGTCCTGGAATTTTTTTTTTAAGACCAAGATACAACGAGAATTACCTGCAGCCTAATCTAGCTTGGCCCTTCTTGTCTGGCCCAGGAAGAGGTTCTAAGATTTAGGAGGACGTGCACTTATGTCGGGAGCTGGTGAACAGTAATATAAAAAATGAGAAAGATATGTTATATCCTCTATACAATTAACAAAACGTCCGTTTCAGGTGTTTTTATTCATTTTGCTTCACGGAGGGGGGCGGGAATACTTGCTATCCCCCTTCGATTGCCACCCTGATGTTTGTAAAAATAGTTGTTTCTACAAGATTTGGAGGTGAGCAAGTGAATTGACAATACTTTTATACTAAATTGATAAACCAAAAGAGGATTCTGTATCGAGGAAACCATCTCTTTGGATGCATCTCCTGTTTTTCGGTGGGAGATATACCCATAAACTTACGGCCAAACGTCTACTTCATTTTATACCCAACGGGTTTAAGAAGCTGCAGGATTGACAAAGCAAGGTCTCTTCATTTAAATTATTCAAAACAAACTATTCAATTATTCAAATTATTAATTAAATTATTCAATTATTCAATTAAACTATTCAATTATTCAAACTATTCAATTATTCAATTATTCAATTAAACAAATTATTCAATTCAAAACAAAACTAAGTGAATTCTCTTGAAGGTTTCCGAAAAAGGAGAAAATAACAAGGAAACCCACTGCCGATACCGGAAGCATCTACCGTCAGCAAGCACCAAAAAGAAAAGGCACACGTATAATTTTTTGACAATAGAATGCTGAAGAAGTTCTTCCCAAGCAGCAATTAGACATATTGAGTCACTGGCAAAAATATACCATATATTGTTATAAAAAGGAGATATTTTGTCTGGGTTACATTTTAGTGTCTTGTCCTCAGTTGCAAAAGAGCTTGTCTAACATTTCGATGGGCTCACTTTGAATCCATCATTCTGAGATGGAATAGAATCTTTTGTTACCCGAAGACGAAGCTGTTGTATTCCAATAACTTTTCTTGTTTCAATGTTTGGCCTCATGTCGTGATAACTTTCTTAATATTCACCTTCACTGATGTTATCTTGCCTTTACTCCAAAACAGAAATTATGTTTGTTTGTGATGGTGCAGTACTTGATTACATTCTTCCAACATCACACACCCTACTGAATACTTGAAGAACAGCTTCGTACGACACAACCCCTCTATTTTGAATAGATTTTCTAGGGAATTTATCCCTCAAACCAATTTGTTGATTCCCTTAAAATTAGATCCAACTAACATGACTTCTAAAAAGAGAGTCAAGATAAATGGTTCGCGCCCTGGGCTTAGGGGTAAGGCAGGATAAACTTGTCTATAAAAACAATATGCGCAGAAGCCCAGCGTGCGCAGAAGCATCTGAAATGAGAAATGTGGACAGCAAAGTAAAATGAACAAGCTAACTCATATGATATTTCTTTTCCCATTATCAAGCAGTTCTTAGTAACGAACTTAAGGAGCGACGCGGCTCAATAGTAACTGAAACTCTAAAAAACAGAGTTCTGACTACAATGGATACATAAAAAGAATTAGATTTTGAGGCTTATTCAGAAAATACAAAATTCATCAATTTTAGTGTTACCCATCAAAAGCTACGAGCCTGAAAAAAATTACCTAATCTTTGAAAAAGGAGAAAAACCCTTAAAACATCAAGTGATCTTAATGAAAATCAAACCATAAGATTCAGCATATCAGCGAAATCCTACTGTAGAGGCTTCAAGCTCCTATATACATAAACGTGGAATTTCGCATTTTTGCCAGTCGTGTTTGTTTGTTGTTTTTTTTTTACAAGGGGTGATCCCATCGAACCAGTGATCCTAGAAGATCGGGAGAGGGCTCTTTTAATTGGAAATCAAAAGTTTTAATGTCTTTTTTCAGTGGCGAAAAACAATGTAGGGCAGCTAGCCCCCTCTCCCGCCTTTCTTCCCCAAAGTCATCCGATCCAAATTTTGAGCTAGCCATTTTGTTCTGCATAGTTTAAGGATCTAATAACTATGTCTTTGAGAATGACTTGACCCCCCACAACCCCGGGGGAAGGGCTGCAAGCTATGGACTTTGCCCATGCTTACATATAATATTGGTTATTGGGAAATATGCAAACTTTGTTTTTTTTTTTTTGGGGGGGGGGGGGGGGTTACGTTGGACGATCCTTCCATGGAGGAATGTTTGTGGGGAAAGAGAACTTTCCCTGGAGGGAGAGCTGGATTTTCTGGCATTATTTAAAAAACGATCAGAAATCAAATTAAGAAAAACAAATTTTTTCAACTAAAAAGTAAGGAGAAACATTAAAACTTAAGACGAACAGATATTATTACGTATAAGGCGGGTGTTACCACCTCCTGGATACCTCGCTCTTTATGCTAAAGCTCTTTTCAGAAATTTTAAAAAAGCTTATTCTTTTCAGAAATATATATATATATATATATATATATATATATATATATATATATATATATATATATATATATATATATATATATATATATATATATATATATATATATATATATATATATATATATATATATATATATATATATATATATATATATATATATATATGTATATATATAGATATATATATATATATATATATATATATATATATATATATATATATATATATATATATATATATATATATATATATATATATATATATATATATATATATATATATATATATATATATATATATATATATATATATATATATATATATATATATATATATATATATATATATATATATATATATATATATATATATATATATATATATATATATATATATATATATATATATATATATATATATATATATATATATATATATATATATATATATATATATATATATATATATATATAAATATACATATATATTATATTATTATATTAATTATTATTCTGCATTATTATATTAATTATTATATTAATTATTATTATTATCAATATATATTGGCCCTTGTGTTTCAGTAGTCATTCTTAAATAATTGAAATAAAACGTCAAACTTTAGCGTAAACAGTGAGGTATTGAGGAGGGGGCAACCCCTCTCATATACTTAATAATTTCTGTTAGTTTTACACTTTAAAGTTGCTCCTTACTTTCAGTTGATAAAACTTGTTTTTTTAATCTGATGTTTTCAGTAAAGTTCAAATGACACTCTAACTTTTTCTAATAATTTTTGTCCGTTTTTAGGTGACATAGTTTTATTATTGGTTAATAGAATAAGTCGCAAAGTCTTTCTGAGTTGTTCTGCTTAAATAGCAAAATGTAGGATTGCAATTTAAAAAAATTGAATATTCAGTTAAACCTTACTATAAGCAGTAGTTTGGTAATGTATGTTCTTAACGGCAACTTAACATAGAATTTTGGGTGGATATGAGGAGGAATTATTATTCCTACGAATTGAAAATCAATTACAGAGAAGTGTAAGACACATTCGGCCCTCAATCAGATAATGTTTGACGGCATGCTGCATTAGTGACTTGTTTACAAAGTGGCCAAGATAATTTGTGGCCACTCATAAATTATCTTGACCACTTTACAAAGTGTCCAATAAAAAAACGTGTAGAGCCAAACCAACATTAAAACAGATAAAAAAAAGTCATGCTATACAGCAAAGCTATGCAGAACAGCACTATGCAGCGGGTGCAGGTGCATCGATCGGGTCGGGTGCAGAGAAATCTGAAGCATTATCAACCTTTCAGTATTTTCATGGCTATTGGGACAGGTACGTTCTCATTACATGATTGGCTTACAGCAACGACAGAAATATTTGTCCTGGATTATTTGGGCACCAAAAACAAAGTAATGTTAAAATTCCATTTCATTTTGTAAGTTGCTCTTTACTTTCTAGAGTTACGAGAGTAATAAAACAATCTAATTTGCACCCCTATTCCTTGTAGCAAGTCTCTCAAAAACACCATCAAGCCCTCTTTTCCATGCGAACAAGGTCAATACGTATCAAATTAGGTAACTGTATATTAGATCAGAGGCAACGTTTCCTATAGTAAAGGCCATACGGCTCCAATGTGTTATTATTATTATCATTATTATTTTTTCCCCCAGAGACACTTCATATGGAAGGGGTCGTCATAAAAACTTAAAGGGGGCTAATTTGATTGGAAATCGAGAGTTCTAGTGCCCTTTTTAAGGGTCAAAAGTGATTGGAACGCAACGAACACCCCTTCCACGCCCACCATTTCTCCAAACACACCCAATCAAAATTTGAGATAGCCATTTTGTTCTACGTAGTTGATTTCCAGAAAGAAATTATGTTTTTGAGGGGGACACTCCCCCCACAACCCTCAGGGCAAGGGTTGTGAGTTATGGCCTGGGGGTATATAAGCTTTTTATAGAAAGGTTTGTCGAAAAAACTTCAAAAAGGGCTCATTCGATTGGAAGTTCAAATGGCTTGTTCCCTTTTTAATAGTCAAAAATGACTGGAAGGCAACTAACGCCCCCTCCACGCCCACCATTTCCCCAAACACATCCAATCCAAATTTTCACATAGCCATTTTGTTCAGCGTAGTTGAAAGTTCTTAAAATTATATCTTTGAACATGACACGTTCCCCCCCCCCAGGGTTTTCAGGGCAAAGGTTATAAGTTATGCCCTGGGGCATATATGGTTCTTATGGAAGGAATGCTCGTATAAACTTCAGAGAGGACTCATTTGATTGGAAGTTGAAAGTTCTTGTTCACTTTTTAAGTTTCGAAAGATATCGGAGGGTAACCAGCTCCCCAACGCCATTTTTTCTCAAATGCATCCGATAAAAATTTTGAGATGGATGTTTTGTTAAAAATAGTTCAAAGATCATATAACAGAAACTCCGGTGTCGACACAAACCCCCAGGCCCCAGGGACAGGCGTTGTAATTTATGGGCTGGGGACATTTATTCATTTAATCAATTTATTCATTTATATTATTACTTGTTGTAGGTTTTTTCTTATGACGGTTTATTCAATTTCTGTTCGTTTTGGGTTTCATTTATTCATTAATATTAATTTCTGGTCGTTTTGAGTTTGAATTTTAACAAGTATTTGTATCTGCTTAGCTTAAGTTTAAAATGGCCCTTACTTTTCTTTGAAAAATATATTTTTCCGAAAGTTTTTTTTTAATTAATTGCAAAAAATGGCTCATAGACTAAAGTATATACGTGGTACTCATCATTTTCCTGTGGAGCTTAGCTGTTTACATGCATTTTCACACCTATTTACAAGTTCAACAAAATATTTGGGAGGAGAGGGTTCAAATCAAGTGGCCTCTTCGTAGATACGAGTCCTACCTTAATTTCTAGATCAAAACTGTAAAGTTAGGTTCTGTGTTAAATCAACCTTCCCTCTACTCCTCCCCCTCAACGTAAAATATTAAAATAATAACGAATTTCTCTCTATGTGGTGGCTAGAATAGGACCTTACTGAGTAAATATATACATGCTTCTATTTCTTGCACAGGGACATTAATTAATGCCTTTTTCATGCTCTTTCAAAATATAATTTACCCCCACCCTTGATCATCCTATTTATTGCCCTAGGCTAATTAAAATATTTCTATGTTGTTTTGTTCTTGTCGATGGTTTGTTTTCCTTGTGAATGAACTGTCAATAGTTTCTTGACCTGTCAAAACGATCAGACCTATATCTGATTGAAAAAATTTCAGATCTGTTGAATATTAAGTAGTATTTAAAAATGATTTATGTATGATAATGTAACTAATGAAAACATGAAACATATTAAACATAAATAAACATGAAATATAATGGAAACATGACGTATATTATAAAGCAAGAATTTCTGTGTTTTAAGTTTTTTTTTTGTCTTGTACAAACCTGTATTCTATAGCTAAATATAGCTATATATATATATATATATATATATATATATATATATATATATATATATATATATATATATATATATATATATATATATATATATATATATATAGCGATATGTATATATATATATATAGCTATATATTATCAGGGAGTGGGGTGCATTTACGAGTGAAACATTTATTATATTTGTAAAGAGAATAAAAAGGCATCGAGTAATGTGTTCATTTTATCCCTATGTAACTAATGAAATTACGGAACTACTATTTCTATGGTTGAATCCCCCCCCCGTCATAGGGATGGTATATAAGCTTGTTCTTCATTCAGATCTAAAAAAAGGTCAGATCAAGTGGTATATGCAATCATGTTCTGAAAATTTGGTTAATATTTGTATTAAATAATCATCCCCCCCCCCCAAATTGTCTAAAACAGGTAAGCGGTGACGAAGCATAAAGCGGCAGCTGTAGTGGTGATAATAGTGAGTTCACTTTGTACCTATGTGAGTAATGAAATCATGTATATATTTATCCAAAACTGCCTTTTCTGGGGTTGAACAATCCCCTCCTACGAGTAACTTCCAGCTATAGGGATGGTATATAAGCTTGCTCTTTGTTAAATATATATTAAAACTGGATGGATCAAGAAGTACATGAAATAATATTATAGAACTTTGGGCCACTTTGTGCTAGAAAATACTAAAAGAAATTGTCTGAAGCAACTACAGTGGTGATAAAGTAGACCTTACCTGAAAGACCTTACCATAACTTACCTGGAAAATCCAGCGTTTAAGGGTCACATTTTTCTTATCAACTAAAAAGTTTTTCTTCCATGTCTTAGCTGTTATATCTAACTTCCCAGTTTCATTTTGTTTTAGATAGTGCCAGCCTGGCGCGAAGGTTGAACCAGAATCATTTGAATCGCTTTGGGATGTTACAAGGACCACCTTAAAAGAAAGAACAAGATTAGTTTCTGTTCTGTGGGTGATTAAACGTCATGTCTGAGCCTTACCACGGAATTTTAGGCTCTCGCAAAGTTGGTAAGTTGTCTTACCACGGATAAACAAGTTTTTCTGTTGGACAGAGAAGTAAAAGTAATCATTTCGTGTAAGCAAAGTTATCTGTGTTATGAGCCTGATCTATCTTACTAAACCAGCAATGGTAATAAATATCCCTAACTTTTTTTTTCAAAAACAGCACTGTAATTTTTTCGAAAAATGGCTTACTGCCGTTTTCGGTGTTAAAAAAAGGTCTTGACTTTGGAAAAATTCGTGGTCTTGACTTTGGAAAAATAGTGGTCTTGACTTTGGAAAAATTCAATTTTCGTCCCAGCCTCCTTAGTATTTTTCCTAAATAGTCTGCTGACTGACTTTAGAAATGACTTAGGTCAAAATGATCTAGAACAGGACTTGGGAAAATTCGTTTGAAGCCTTAATTAATCTTGGATTAATATTTAATCTATATTTTATTTATATTTAATTAATATTTTAATTAACATTTAATTATTTAATATTTTTTCATATGAATGATGTCACAAACACCCCAATGTCCCTAATGGTTTTACTTTCTACAGCAAACAAAATAAAAAGAAATTAAAATTTTTTACAAAAGAAACTAAAGGTCTTTATACCGAGCGAAGCTCGGTACCCTGCTACTTTTCCTTAACGTCGTACTTTCCTCAGTGGCATCATGTGTTTGATAGTGGAACTAAATGGTGCACCAGAGGCAGCAACGTGATTCCAAGAAATAGGGTTGGTCAAAGTCTGACCAACTCCCGTTAAATATTTTAGTAGCATTTCCTATAGCTAGGAAGGGTAGCTTTCTGTTTCCTCTCAAGCGACTCTGAAAGCAAATGGGGATGCTTGATCAAGTCTGAGGTAAACACGTTTTTCCTGTGACATAAACTGGGAACAGGAGTTGGCAACCTTGTTTTTCCTGTGTGTCAAAGTCAGCCAAAATGTAAATATTCAAGGGAGGTTGGGGTCAGTGACATTTTCATCTTTAAAGCAGTCAACTAATGACTGTAGTTTTATCATCTGTAATTCTAGTTACGTCAATAGATAACGAGTAGCTTTTGACCAGTTCGTCCATATAATGCATCAGATCTTCAAGTTGACTTGAAGATCTTGGGTCAGTGACATTTTCATTTCAAAACTACCCACTGCTGACTATACTATACTGACTGTTCTGATATGACTATATGATTATGATTCTATTATATGATTAAGTATTGTATGACTACACAGTCAGTATATGAATATATTGAGTTTTCTATGCTTTATCATCTGCAACTCTAATTCCATCATTAGACAACGAGTAACTTTTGACCAGTTCGATCATATTTTGCACGAGATATTCAAAACGACTGCGAACTGTTCTAGCTTACAATGGCGTTTCTTTTATTCCCTCACTTTTTATTTATTTTATTTATGAAGACATTATAAAAACATTCTAAACAAATTATGAATGTGTTTTTTAGTAGCTTGCCATCTCTAAAAAGTTTTCTGTTATTACCAATGCTAAGAGCTGCAACAATAAATTAAAAACCCTAATCTGTTATGGAAAATGTTTGATAAGAAAGAATCAGCGGGTCCCGAGTCAGATATCCCATCTTTAACATGGATAAACTATTACCTTGATGAGTTTTCAGCCCCAAAACAGGATCTTAACATTTCTGTTCAAGAAAAGCTTTCATCCCTCCTCTCATCAATTCCAGATACAGATTTCATAGTTACCCAATCACAGGTTGCGTCCACGGTCCGACGGTTGAAAAAGAAGAAGTCGGCTGGCATCGACCGTGTGTCCGCCCTTCACCTTAGCCATTGCAGCCCAGCTTTCTTGGGACACCTAACTCTTCTCTTTCAGATGATCTTCACTACCGGACTCCTACCATCGGCATTCAGTACTGGGTCGCTTAAGCCAGTCCCGAAGAAAGGAAAAGTACTTCGGAATGTGCTTCGTTCAGACCGATCACAGTAGCACCAACGCTTTGCAAAATCTTCGAACTTTTGGTCATTGATGAAATTCGGGAAAAATGCTGGACTCCCCCTTCCCAGTTTGGGTTCCAGAGGGGTCTTGGTTGCGGCCACACCATTTCTGCTTTGGCTTCAGTCTTGATTGACGCTGATGAATCAAAGGAGTCCATTGTTATAGGTCTACATGACGTCTGCCTTCCCTAAGACTCACTTCTCCATGACCAACTCATTCTGGATATGGAAAAGAGAGGTGTACAGAAGGACATCCTATTACCCATTAAAGACATGTATGACCACCTACAGGCTGAACTCCTACTTCCTGGCTATGGTCGAGTCCTCACTGAATATACACCAGACATGATACTGTCCTACCAAGGGAATCCTGTAGTCCCAGTAAAAAAGGGTGCTCGACAAGGATCAGTCACATCTCCTTGTGCCTTTAAAAATTGTATTATTGAACCACAGTCTACTATCGAGACAACATGCATAGCTCGTGGCATAGACGTTGCAACGATAGCCTACGCTGATAACATTCTGAACCCCAGCCGCACATTCACAGGTACAGAAACCACCTTCTCCACACTACAATCAAATTAAAGTCACATTGGCCTTGAATTTAACCCGCAGAAGTCGGATATTCTTCTGTTCAACTGGCGCCAAGAAGAGGTCTCGTCTCTGAGGCTGGGAGAACTGTCCGGTAGCCCCTGTCTCGAAAATTACTTAACTTGGTTTACCAATTGGAAAGGATCTAAAAACTACCTGCTCCCTTCTCATATCCGTAAACACCTGGCTTTTGCTTACAGTAGAGCAGTCTCACCTAAAATCCGTTTCAACTGTTTAATTCTGGCTCGACTTTTTAACGCAGTATCCCTTCCTCATTTCCTGTATCTAAGCCCGTTTTGGAGAATTTTTCCCGAGCCAGAGAAAAGAAACCTCAGATCCGTGTTTTTTAAGTATGCGAAGTTCTTGTTGCGGCTCCCGCCGTGGACAAGAAATTCGCACCTTGTCAAAAATTTTAAAATTGCGGACCCAACGGCAGCTATAACTGAACAAATTAAATGGTATAACGACAAAGTCTCTTCCCACCCTTGGTACCGTTTGCTAAGGCAGTAAATCGCTGTCCATTTAATTTTATTTGCACATCTCTTGTCATATTTAATCTTTTTACCGTCTCTTGTCATATTTAGACTAGTTGTTTGAGTCCGTTGATTTTGAATTGAAGTTATCGAGTATTTTGCTGTAGGTTAGGTTAGGTTAGTTGAATTGAAGTTATCAATCATATTGCTTAAGTTTATTCAGTACTTGGGAGTTTAAAAAGTAAAATCTCTTACGTACCTGCAGTGCAGTGTATAATTGAGTTTTTGTTTCTCGTCTTTGTAATTTGTTCGATTATGTGTAATGTGTTGTAATTTGTTTTTTTTGTGTGTTTTTTTTATTTTTTTAGGGATATTCCATTTTTTTTACCTTTTTTTGACGGATAATAAATAAATAAAGTAAAGTAAATATTGGTAAATGTACCGTTGTTGTGGCTTAAGGGCGTATCCAGGATTTTTGTTGGGGAGGGGGTTATAAGAAAAAAAAACCCATCAAAATTTGTTTATATGCGTTTTTGTTATGTTTTTACGTGAATGGAAAATATTCTGGGGGTGGGGGTTTTAACCCTGAACCCCACCCCCTGGACACAGCCTTATGCAACTGGTAATAAAACTCTAAGTATCTTTGTTTTTAAAATCTAACATCGCTTAGCAACGTATTCTGGCTCATTTGTCATGTCATTTCATATTTTTTTTTTTAGAATTTAACATCATTTAGCCATGTTTTTAGATTCATTTGTCATGTCATTTCATGACATGATTCATTTCAAAATTTTATTTTTCAAACTAATATCGTTTAGCTACATATTCAGATTCATTTGTCATTTAATTTCATAGCCATATATCACGCTGTATGACTAGCAGCACACTGATTGTTTTCAACTGGCATATATTTTTTTTAATATAGTTAGAATAATCCATTAATCAATAAATGTATTTCTGAAATTTAAAAAGATTAACAGACCTCCTACTGAATTCACAGACCTCGCAAACATATGAGCAAGAAGTAAATGTAATCTGATTTATTTGTCATCTCATATACACCTTTATGTTTTGAGGAAAAATGTTGCCCACTATTGTAAATCTTGATAAGAATTACATCTGCAGATGAACTATTTGTCAATTTGTAATAACCTGACAAACCATAGGGGAGTAGTCTTTGTTCAACTGGTTGACTTTCTTCAATCCCTGGCAGACTTGGATTTTACAGATGATGTTGCCTTGCTGGAAACCACAGTCGATGGCTTATAGGACACTGTTTATCATGTCTTCAAGACTTCGAAGACCATAAGCAGTTCCAAGACAAAAGTGATGGCCATCAGCGATTCTGCTTCATATTAAAATCATCGGGGACGGCAAGGCAATTAAAGAAGTCGAGGAATTAAAGTACCATGGGTTCATTTTAATACCAGTTGGTGGAGCTGGAAAAGGCATTTCTGCCAGGAAATCAAGGGTTTAAGGAGTCTTTACAAGTCTGATAAAGGCGCTAAGGGCCAGACGTAAAGATCTGGGCAAAAACCAAAGTCAGAGTCTAAATAGCATCCGTGCGAGCTATACTACTGTCCACCTACGAGACATGGCTGGTCTAGGCTGAAGAGGCTAGAGCTCTGGACGCGTTCAATAACCGCTGCCTTTGCTATATATACCGAATCAACATGGTCTGGATTTTCCAATAGCAAAGTAAGAAGCCGCTGTGGTTATACTAAAGAGCTATCTTTTATCATCAAAAGATGTTGCCTCAAACTCCTCGGCCACATCTTGCGTCACCCAAAATGTACGTTATGTCGATACACCCTTATCTGCGAGCCAATACCATCCTGGAGATGAAATCGAGGAGAACAGAAGAAAATTCTTTGGCAAACATTCGAAGAGGACCTTGAATCACGTGGATGCGTTTGGAGGCATGGTAGGAAATGGGACAGAGACCGGCTGAAGATCACTGGGACAGCTGCAGCCGACAGATCAAAGTGGTCGTTGGAAGTAATTCCAAAGTCCATTGGTGCCATACAGGAGACGGCTTTTCGGCACAGAAGACGGCTTGGCGGGTCCTTGTCAAAATATCTGCTTTTGTCCTTTTCGCTTCTTTTCTGTCCACAAGCCCTCTATTTTCTAGCCTGTTTAATGTTTTTATTTATGGATGTTTTCTTAGATATTTTTTTTCTTGTTTGTCGTACATCAATAATCATGGAAACAGTGTCAATCTTCATATTTAGTTTCAACTTTTTATTCGTAAAATTTTCATTTATATTTTATAATTTATTTTCTTATATTGTAATATTTTTGGAACTAAAAGGGTCACTTGTTATTAGTTGATGATCCACTTGTTCACTGGTTGCTGACATCTGCGTTAGAATCTGTTATAAACTTCAGAAAAAAAAGTGTCTTCTAATGTAATGCTAATGTTTCCGTGAAAAACCGAAATCTGGTGAATGTTCACATTGTGAATACGTGTTTGTTGACCAGTCAGCTTTGTCAGTCTTATGCAAGGTTAGATGGTGACGGGTTAGCTTAGGTTATAAATCCCAGAAATGGGTTGGAAGTTAGCTTAGAATCGTAGAAACATAAAATCCAGATATGCTCAACATTCACCATTAGTGCATGGTAAATGTAACAAACACATAGTTACATGGTGTATGTCCGAAATATTTGTTAAGCATCCTTATTTCGGACTTTCACCGGTAAATGTCGACATTCACCAGATTTCGGTCTTTCACAGTAACACTAATACTGTAAAAATAGGTTGTGTGGATTTGAAGAGATTGCTTCAGTTACCCTGTATAGCCTTCTACTTCTTTGGTGTAACTATAAGAAACGTATAAGTAATATTGGATATTTTTTTTATTATTTTTTTTTCATATTTGTGCTTATTCATCTATGCCACGGATTTCATTTGGGGCACTTATACAAGGCAATGGGACCTTGGCTTCAGAAATTCCAAGATGTTATGATAATAAGTAAGTAAGTAAGTTTATTTGTAATCCGCGATATAAAATAAATGCGGAGTAAAAAAAAAAAATAAAATAAAATTCACAAGGAAATAAGAAGGAAAACACAACATAAATAACCTAACAATAACCACTAAATCACTGATCTGGAAAAAAATAAATGAGAGGATCACTGGCACATAACTTCTTTGGAGTATTGGTCCTCAGATCCTTAGCAATGTTGCCAAGCAGCATTAGAGGGTCGATAAGTCCAAAATGAGATCTCTAATGATCAGTGGCGTCCTGAGGCTCATTTTATTGGGGGGCGATCTTCATAAATTTCACCGAACCGCTACCTGATTTATGCCGAATTTTTTGCAGAAATCAAGAATCTTGCTAAATTTCTGCCGAAATTTTCGCTTTCAATGAAAATTTTACCAAATGCCAAAAAATTTGGGGGGGGGGGGGGGGTTGGCGCCCCTCCCCCCCGTGGGGACGCCCCTGCTAATGATTTCTGTACCGTCTTGGTAAATATAGGAGGAATTTACAATATTTAAAATAGCCTCTTCTTAGCTGAAGACGGTCTTTTTTCCGCAATAGAGGCTGAAAACCGAAAGGAAAAAGAATTGTAGGAAAACAAAAACTATGGTAAAGTTTACATAAGCCTCAGCGGTTGTACATTCCTCGATTAGGCGAGATTTTACTATATGAGATGCGAATACACTGCAGAGCACTAGCAACCAGGGGCAAGCATGTAGTCGAAAGTGTATCAGAAAAATTGCATCATAATGTTCCTTATTTCCCTTACTCTTCATTTAATTTGCTTGTTTTGTTTTGTTTGAATATCCCCTCCCCCTCCCTCTGAATAAATTCCTAATTGCATGACTGGACTTTACCCAAATACAACCTGACGCAGTTAAAAAAAAATTACAGCTTAAAACTATATAAATACAGAGGAATCATAGGCAGCGCGCTAGCGCTGCCTAAGTAAAGAACGATGTGGGCACAATGTGTTGTTTTTTTGTTTTTTCTCCATACCCGGGCACTTCGTATCGAAGGAGTTGTCGTAAAAAGTTCGAAAAGGGCTCATTCGATTGGAAATTGGAGTGACTAGTGCCCTTTTAATAGTCGAAAGTGATTGGAGGGCAACTAGCGCCCCCCACGCCCAAAATTCCCCAAAATACAACCAATCGAAATTTTGAGACAGCCATTTTGTTCAGCGTAGTTGATTTCTAGATAGAAAATATTTCTTTGAGGAGGAGACTCCCCCACAACCCAAGGGGCAAGGGTTTTAAGTTATGCCCTGAGGGCATATAAGGTTTTTATAGAAGGCATTATCGTAGAAACTTCAAAAAAAGCTCATTCGATTGGAAGTTCAAAGGGCTATTGCCCTTTTTAATAGTCGAAAGTGATTGGAGGGCAACTAGCCCCCACACCCATCATTCCCCCAAATACATCCAATCAAAATTTTGAGATAACAATTTTGTTCAGCGTAGTTGATTTCCAGATAGAAAATATCTTTTTGTGGAGGACACTCCCTCACAACCCTGGGGGCAAGTGTTTTAAACTATGCCCTGGGGGCATATAAGGTTTTTATAGAAGGCATTGTCGTAGAAACTTCAAAAAAGGCTCATTAGATCGTAAATTCAAAGGGCTAGTGCGTTTTTTACTAGTCGAAAGTGATTGGAGGGCATCTAGCCCCCCTACCCCCATCATTCCCCCAAACACATCCAATCGAAATTTTGATATAGCCATTTTGTTCAGCGTACTTGATTTTCAGATAGAAAATATGTTTTCTATATGTTTTCGAGGAGGAAACCCCCCCCCCCCCTAACCCTCCGGGCAAGGGTTTGAACTTATACCCTGGGGGCATATAAGGTTTTTATAGAAGCCGTTGTCGTAGAAACTTCAAAACAGGCTCATTCGATTGGAAATGCAAAGGGCTAGTACCCTTGTTAATAGTCGAAAGTGATTGAAGGGCAATTAGCCCCCCCCCACGCCCATCATTCCCCCAACTACATCCAATCAAAATTGTTAGATAGCTATTTCGTTCAGCGTAGTTGATTTCCCGATAGAAAATGTCTTTTTGAGGAGGACACTCCTTTTAAGTTATGCCCTGGGGGTATATAAGGCTTTTAAAGAAGGCGTTGTTGTAGAAACTTCAATAAAAACTCATTAGACTGGAAATTCAAAGGGCTAGTGTCCTTTTTAATAGTCGAAAGTGATTGGAGGGCAACTAGCCCCCCCCCCACACCCATCGTTCCCCAAACACATCCAATAAAAATTTTGAGATAGCCATTTTGTTCAGGGTAGTTGATTTCCAGATAGAAAACATATTTTTAAGGTGGAAACTCACCCACAGCCCTCAGGGCAAGGATTATAAGTTATGCCCAGGGGGCATATAAGGTTTTTATCGAAATCTTTGTCGTAGAAACTTGAAAAAGGGCTCATTCGATTTGAAATTCAAAGGAATAGTATCCTTTTTAATAGTCAAAAGTGATTTGAGGGCAACTAACCCGCCACCTTTTCCCAAAACAAATCCAATCAAAATTTTGCACTTTACTGAAAAAATACAAATGAAAGTGCATTGTCAGTTTAATATACATATACTGATATTTAGTAATCAAAATGTTAATATTATTTGATTTATTAAAGTTATGAAAGTAAAAAAATTTATATTTTTTCAATAAAGTGCAAATTTTGTTCTGGCCTTTTGCGCCCAACTTATGTTAATTTCTGCTCGTTTTCAGTTTGACTCAGTTAATTATTGTAATTTCTGTTCGTTTTGGGTTTCATTTGTTTACCAATGCTGATTTGTGGTAGTTTCACGCTTGGTAGATTATTTGATTTTAGTTTTGCTCATTTTTTGTTTAATGGAGTTCTTTACTTTTCTTTGAAAAACTTATTTTGTGGAAAAAGTTTTTTTTAACTAATATATATTTAGGGAGGGGTTGTTTCGGGTAAGAGGGTATTGTTTCAATAAGCAGAATATAGGCGAACTACATAATGCATTTACGATGTTAAGGTAAAAAATGTAAAAATTTGGGGGGTAGCAAGACTAAATCTGGAGTTTTGGGATTATCCTTATAATTTCATATGTTGTCCATACAATTTGCCTATTTTTGTGCTGTTTGGACTGCCGTCTTTCTCAAAGTCTTAATAAATACCTACACACATGGAAAGACTTTACCCAGCTTAAAACTGTCGTAGTTAAAAAAAAATTGAATTAGTTAAATAAAAAATAGTTAAATAAAAAATATTTCGAAGATAGGTAAACATTTAAGGCTTAAGTCATGTAAACACAGAGGAACGTATTTTGGGTCGTGCTGTTTTAGGAGAGAGAGAGAGAGGGGGGGGGGGGGAGCTGCAATACAAGAAATATGAATTGGCAAATTATATGGTGAATTTAAGATATAATAGTAAAAATATGGAAATTTGGATGATAGTAGAATTTAATCCCAAGATTAAGCTAATATTTTCATCTATTTTTACACAATTCAGGTGTTTTTTGGTTTTCCACCACCCCTTTAGAGTAAATTCCTGCATGCGTGGCTTGACATCACCCAAATCAAAATTGATTTAACAAAAAGCTTCAGTCTTAATTAAGCAGTTTGAATTTAATTAGAAATATATATCCTAGATTTAAATTATGTAAACATAGAGGAATATATTTAGGGGGGTGCTTCTTCTGGAGAAAAGGGGGATTAAAGATGAAATAGAAAATATAGACAAATTTCATGGCAGGTTGCATGTAAAATATTATGGTAAAAATATAAAATTTGGAGATAGATAGATTTTATCTTGAGATTTTGGTGTTATTCTCAGAATTTTATCTAATTTCTTATACAATTTGCCTGTCCTATGTTGTTTGAAGTTGCCCCCCTCTCACCTTCCCTTCTCAGTAAGTTCCTATATACGTGGCTAGACTTTACCTAAACAGAAACTGACGCAGTAAAAAAAACGGTAATTTGAATAAAATACTTCGAAAATAATTAGAAATCGACAGCTTTGAATTCTATAAGCGCAGAAGAAGATATCTGGGTGGTAAGGAGAGAGAGAGAGAGAGGGAGGGAGAGGTCACCCTCAGGGACTGAGGGAGAGGTCACCATTAAGCTGAGAAAAAGTAAAGCATACATTTACAAGAAGATAAAGTAATTCAAGACCAAGTAAAGGAACAACTCCTGAACGATTAGTTTCCTGAATGAGGTTTCTAGCTTTATTGAAAACCATAGAGAGTAGTTTTAAAAGAGAAGGAAAGGTTGATCCACTGCAACGTGGTTCATTGCAACGAATAGCTTAGCAACTGCCTCGAATGACCAACCTTCTTTTATCCCATCACGACCCTTCCTTGCCCCTGGACTGAGAAATGACCAGCGTTTGAATCTTCCTGACCAAGGTGGCCTCCGACTTGCCAACTGGAATTTATTAAAATTAAATTGGCCCGGAGCTAAGCCGCTTCTGGTGATGGAACTGAAGCGACTCCGCATCTCTATTGCTGGAATAACGGAAACCCACCTATTCGGGAATGGAAATGATCGCATTGGTGAGGGATACCGCCTTCTCTGGTCTGGCCAGACAACCACCAGAAGAAATGTTGTCGGACTAGTTCTTGATGACAAATCCAAGAAGTGTTTACTGTCATTCACTCCCGTCTCGGATAGAATCGCTAATGCTTGACTCAATCACAAACAAGGAAAAATGACGGTCCTTGTTTGTTATACGAAGCTGACACAGAAACAAATGACACTTTCTACTCTACCTTGACGAATGAATTGTCTAAGATATCCCTGCACGATATTGTCATTCTCCTGGGTGACCTTAATGCAGCTGTGAGCGAAAACCACAACTTATGGCGACAAGTCATTGGACCAGTTACTCCGGAATCCCTAAATGACAATGGTCTAAGGCTTTTACAACTCTGCAGCATGCACAACCTTGTGATTACGAATACCATGTTTGCAAGGAAGGACATTCACAAATATACATGGTACAGCAACGACGGCCATACCAAAAAAATGATCGACTACATCATCGTGTCACAGAGATGGAGGTCTTCGATCAGTAACTGCAGGACGTATAGGGCAGCTGAGATTGGCAACACTGACCATCGCCTCGTCGTAGCTAATGCGACTAAAGCTCAAAGCCCACCGCTCAGAACCAATACCAGTCAAGATCGATGTCTCATCACGTTTGCGATCAGAAGATACGGTCGAAATATGCCATTGATGTCTCGAACCGCTTCGACACACTCATGCCATTTGAAAGTTGTGAAAACACATGGCTCATGTTCAAAAAGAGTGTCCTGGAATCAGCGACAGCAAATGTTGGACGGAAAAAGTGTGCTAATAAAGCGTGGATTCAGTCGGATGCACTTGACGTCATAGAGCAGAGACGCAAGGCGAGGTTACTCGGTGACATGCCAACGTATATAATCCTTAATGGTGTCCACAACAAACTGATACAGAAAGACAAGAAGCTGTTTGTGGAAATGAAGGCACATGAGCTAGACGGTGCAGCCAAGAAAGGTGACATTGGCAGTCTCTATAAGCAGCTCCGTGATCTAATAGGCGACATAGCCCCCTAGGTTGCATCTGTTGTCTCTGTGGATGGCCAGCCACTCAGTAACGAAGCTGCCCAGGTCATCCGATGAAAAGACCACTTCTCGGGCCTCCTCAACGCCGAAGCCGTAGCGCAGACTGACCAGGAACTCATCAGCCTAGCCAGCATCACCCAGGAACTGCTGACAAGTGACACAGAAACTCCTTTCACGTCATCAGAAATCTATACAGCAGTTAAACGTTTGAAGAACAACAAAGTGGCAGGCGTATGTGGAATATCTTCTGAGCTCCTGAAGTATGCCGGAGCCGCCACCCCGGAACTGTTAAATTGTGTGATAGTCCATGTTATGACACGAACAACAGATCGCCTGCACTTTGGTCTGCAGTTCGGAGATTGCGTTCTGACGGACGCTGACTTCGCAGATGATCTTGGTCTCGTTGCTGACTTGATCGACCAGTTGACTGACGCTCTGGAAGTCCTGCAGGAAGAGGCAGCAAAAGTGGGGCTGAAAATAAACTGGCTAAAGACGAAGATAATGGCAATTGAGCCCCCAAGCCCAGTCTCGCCCCTTGAGAACATAACTCTGTGCGGAGCTCCTATTGAAGTTGTAAAGAACTTCACTTATCTTGGCTCCGTGCTGTCTAATGATGGCTCTATAGAGGAAGAGGTGTGCAGCCGAGTTTCAAAAGCCTCGTCTATCGTCGGAAGGCTCAAAAATCTCTGGAGAATGCCACATATATCTAAGCGCACGAACATGCGAATTTATAATGCATCCGTAAGCTCGGTCCTCCTCTATGCAGAGGAAACCTGCCCTTTCAAATCAACAATCCTCAGTATGATAGACGTCTGCCAGACGAAACAGCTCCGTCGGATTCAGGGACTTCGATGGGACAATTTTGTAAGCAACGCAAGGTTGCTCGCACTCACCTCCCAAGTGCCATTCTCCGTCCAAATAGCGCACCGTACTCTCAGATGGTTCGGACACCTCCTGCGTATGCCGACGACAACCCCAGCCCGAGTGATCTACGATTTTGACGTTAAAGGTCATAGCTAGTCTCGCCCGAGGGGCAGACCTCAGACAAGATGGAAGGATAGCCTCAAAAAATACCTTGAGATAGCTAACATTGCTGTCGACGAGGCCCCGCTAATAACAGCAGACCGGTCTGCCTGGAGGAGGGAGGGCTCATTAAAACGGAAATTAAAAGTTCCAGTGCCCTTTTTAAGTGACCAAAAAATGGAGGGCAAGTAGGGCCCCTCCCACGCTCATTTTTTTTACCAAAGTCATCCGATCAAAATTTTAAGATAGCCATTTTTTTCAACATGGTCGAAAGTATTATATCTTTGTCTTCTAGGATGCCTGAATCCCCCGGAGTCCCCGGGGGGAGGACTGGAGGTTATGAACTTTACCCAATGTTAACATCTTTCCATGAAAGTTTGACTTTCTCACAACTCTATTTCTTTTAAACAATAAAAAACTTTAGCGTAAAGAGCGAGGCATTGAGGACGTTACAGCCCCTTTCATAAACGCAATATTTCTGTTCGTTTTAAGTTTTAACGTCGTTCCTTACTTCCAGTTAAAAAAACTTGTTTTTTTTTATTTAATTACTAGACAGTAAAAACCACGAAGAGGTTCAAGCAGTGAACCTCACAAGAAACACAGAGCGGTTCAAGCAGTGAAAAACGAATTTCAAAAGTGATTCAAGAAAAGTATGCTCAAGCATGGGCGCCCATAAGCTGAATTTTAGGGGGGGGGCGTACCTAGTTTAATCGGCACTTCCAATGCTGTATAATAGAAATCTCAAAACAAAAATATAAAATAAAAGGCAGAATCATTCAGCCTGGGGGCGGGGCTGGAGTCCCTTTCTGCCCCCCCCCCATATGGACGCCCATATGCCGGCTCCTTAAAATGCCAACATTTCTGCATCATTCATTTGAATCAAGTCAATGCGACATTTTATGCTAATGGCTAATGGTTCGTTTACGCATTGCGGAAATTCATGTGGATTTAGCAATCCGTGTGGAAATTCCGTCCGTTTTCATGCTAGAAAAAATCTCTAGCTTTCCGCAACGTTTTGGTCAAATCAGGACGGAATCTTGGCATGGTTTTTAAATGAATAAAACCATGAGTATGGATTATCAAAAACTACACGATCTTATAACTTTGGTTCAAGGCTACCCTAGCTTCTATGATCCTGCGCACCCATGCTATAAGAAAACTAAGAAAAACGGTGTCATTTGGCTCTCTATTGCTCAACAACTTCCAGAAGAGGGTAAGAACATAATATTTTTTTTGATGTTTTGATGATAGCCACAGTGGACATCCACCATATGGCTACCAATAAGTCCTTTCATCCCTTTGACTCTAGGTCACGCTGTTGGAATAATTTGAAATCTTTGCCTTAAAACGCAGCGTTATTTTAGCCATAGTTCGAACAGAAACTGACGGATTTCCGCAAGGATTTCCGTAATGTATAAACGAACCATAAATGGTCAAATATCTATAACCATAGATATTATTTAACAACATTTCATTATTAAAATCCAAAAATATCATAGGCAGCGCAACAGCGCTGACTAAGTAAGGAGTGATGTGGGTACAATATATTACTTAATTTTTTTTTTTAACCACACCCCTTCGTATAGAAAGAGTTGTCGTAGAAACTTTGAAAAGAGTCTTTCGAATGGAACTTGAAAGGGCTAGTGCCATTTTTAATAATTGAAAGTGATTGGAGGGCAACCAGCCTCCCCCTACGCCCATCATTTCCCCAAACACATCCAATCAAAACTTTGAAATAACTATTTTGTTCGGCGTAGTTGAAATTCCGGAAATTTATGTCTTTGAAGATGAAAACCCCCAAAAGCCCTTAGGGTAAGGGTTAAAAGTCATGCCCCGGGGGGGCATATAAGGTTTTATAGAAAGGGTGGTCGTATAGACTTCAGAGGGGGCTGATTGGATTGGTAATCAGAAGTGCTAGTGCGCTATTTAAGAGTCAAAATAATTGAAGATCAGACACTCCCCTCCCCCAACACGTCTTATTCTCCCGAAATGCATCTGATAGAAATTTTGAGATAGCCATTTGTCAAAACCATCCAAAGATCACGTAACATGGCCTTTGGGATTGACAGAGAGTCTGGGGGCAAGGGTTTTAATTGTGATTTAAATTGCAGTTTGTTTTCAGCTTCTATCCGGGCTTATTTACTATATGGAATGTTTGGTGATGATTTTAAACTCCAACATAAATCCGCTAGGTTTACTTACATTCATTCTTCCTCTTCCACACTTAACCTTGACCATGTTGTGTCATATAACCTTTATACAATTTGTGTTGAGGTATTTTCTAAATCTCGTGTTTCAGACCACCTTCCTGTTGCTTCTAGTTTTAAATGAGAAGCTTCTCGGATTCCAGTGTTACAAGCTCATATTGTTCACTAGCATAAGTGGTATATTTGTCGCGATTGGAAAAAAAACCGACACATCTCAGTATAGTGAAACTCATGAAACTTTTGATCCGGGTTCCAATTCCTCTTCTGCAAAAGTCTTCCATTAAAGACATTAATATAGTTAGATTAACTCTCAATATCTATTCTGAAGAAATTTGCCATGCACTCTTGTGCGCTGAAAAATAGGGCTGTGCCTCTTTAAAAAATTCGTATTGGCACACAAGTTCCTGGGTGGTCAGGAAATCTAGCCCTGTCTGAAGCTTGTGACCAGGGTAAGTTTTGGTACAAATTATGAAGAGATTGCCTATGTCCCCGTCAAGGAAAAGTCAATGCATTGAGAAAAGCATCAATAGAATGTTTTGCTAAGGAACTTGCCCTTCATCGATCAAAAATGCAAACACTTTATTCCGAGAAGGTCAAGAATTCACCTGATCTACTGCGGAAGCTCTTACCTCTTACTATTCCCTCCAATTTGCCAGATCCGAATGATATCCCTTTGTTCGAATAGGTATCCCATTTTTCAATGAATTTTCTGAGCCTAATCCTATTTTTGAGTCTCAATTTTGTGACGAGCGTTACAACTTCGTTGATGAATCTCCTGACCTTGTTTTTTTTTTTATTGGTGACGCTGTCATAAAAGCCATATCTCGACTCAAAAAGAAAGCGTCTTGTGGGATTGACAAGGTGAGCACTCTATACATCATTCACGGAACTTATCAACTGGTACGTCATCTCAGCCTTCTCATATAAATGATATTTGTTACAGGTATTGTTCCTTCCTCGTTCGGCATCGATGATCTGACTCTGATTAAAAAAAAAAAAAAAACGAGCCGCAATGTTCTTCCTTCCGTCCCATCACCTTCTCCATTACGCCCTCTAAACTTTTTGAGCTCCTTTTTATGGACGAGCTAAGACTGAAATGTTACATTCCCCCAGTTATCAGTTCTTTTTTCAGGCTAATCTTGGCTGTGCTCATGCTCTTACAGCAGTTTTTACCGCCCTCGGCGACACTGAATCTTCGGGAGAAAGTCTGATCCTCGCCAGATGTGTTGTTAAACGTGCATTAGATTCCTTAATTCTCTTGTCCATGCTCCTTCATATGGCAAAGCGAGGTGTCAACCCATCAGTAGTTCGTGTTATCAGGGATATATATAGAAATTTTAGAGTGCGTTTAAAACTCCTATCCCGTTTACCCCAGCAATCGGCTCTTCATCAATCCCAATACTATTGCATGAATTCTCGTGTAAGGCCAAACTCTTCTAATCCCTCGAATATGCCTGTGATTCATCAGTACCCAATCCCCGTTAAGAAAGGGACTGGACAGGAAGCTATCACTTCCCTAACCCTGTTAAATAATAGTGTCCTGGATGCTCAGGCAAAATGTCCTCCTTCTTGCATTCTTAGGGGAATCGATGTGTCTCTTATTTGTTATGCTGATGACATCTGGAATCTCAGCCGTACGATCTAGCGCATTGAGCAGAATTCAAAATACTCAAATATGAATATTCAAAAATCGGACTGTCTTTTAATCCTGAGAAAACCGAAGCTGTCCTTTTCAATGGGCGAAATCCCTCTACTTCTCTCCTAAATATAGACGGTTCTCTTTTAAAACCTGCAGACCATACTACATACTCGGGCCTTCCAATCGGTGCATCAATCGGCCATACACGTCGTTTGCTGATATCTCACGTTGAGCGGATATTAGTATACTTTACGGTGGAATCGCAAAACGCAAACTACGCTTTAACCGTTGCCTTCTAGCATCCATCTACATCGCCGTAGCCCTTCAACATCTGCATTACATTGCTCCTTTCTGGAAGTTTTTTTAGAGTGACAAATAAAAAGCATCTACGATGAATCTTCTTCAGATTTGCTAAGAATCTTTTACATCTCTTTACAATCTTTTACAATCTTTTGCTAAGAATCTTTGCCTCCTTGGAAAAGAAACCGTAAAATTATCCATTTGTATAAGCTTGTTAAACCCAGATATTAGTATTAATAAATCTCTATCCCATTTTAAAGGTAATTTTCATCATCCTTGGTCCTCAGTTTGTTCACAATAGTGTGTTCGTGTAATGTATGTGTTGAAGAGTTTTTGTTTTTGTCATGTATTTGAATTTCAATGTGTGTTTGTATCTTTTTTTTCTTTAGTGATTACTCCGTCTATTGTACATTTTTTGACGGGCAATAAATGAATAATACTACTTATAATGATAAATATATATATATATATATATATATATATATATATATATATATATATATATATATATATATATATATATATATATATATATATATATATATATATTATATATATATATATATATATATATATATATATATATATATATATATTAAACTGACTATATACATTAAACCCTATCGTTTTTTTTTCAAACGGTGAAAACCACACCATTAGATTCAGCGTATCTGAGGATTTTCTATCTACAAAAATATGGAAGTTTGTATTTTGCAGATCACGAATGCGTGTTAGTTAGTTATTTTTTTTTTGCCAGGGTGAACGTGTAAAAACAATGGTCCTAGAAAATCGATAGAGGGCCATTCAATCGAAACTAAAAATTGTTACACCATTTTTAAGTGACGAAACAGATTGGAGGGCACCAAAGCTCCGTCCCCCGATCCATTTCCTCAAGGTCGTCTGATCAAAAAGTTGAGATAGCCATTTTTTCAGCATACTTCAAAAGTCCAATAACTATGCTTCTTAGTGCTGATAGGACTATTCATAGTCCCTGGAGAAAGGGCTTTAAATTACGCTATTATAATTATATAAGGGGATTGTATCGAATCAATTGTCCTAGTAGATCGGCAGAGGGCTCATTCGAATGGAGAGAAAAGTTCTAGTGTTCTTTTTGAGTAGCCGAAGAGATTGTGGGGCATCTCGCCCCTCTCCCCTAAAGTCGTTCGATCAAAATTTTGAGACAGCCATTTTGTTCAGAATAGCTGTTTGGTCCAATAAATATGCATTTTGGGATACACAGGACTCGCCACAGCCCCCGGAGAAAGGGCTATAAGTTGAGAAGTTTACCTATACTGTCCAAATTAGACCCCTGCACCACGCCAGCGCATCGACGGAACGCCGCCAACGAGAGGCCCGTTGACCGCCGCCGAAGTGTCGCGACGCCACCGGCGTGCCACACGCGTGTCGCCGCCAGCAGAGGTGGTGGCGTTTGGCTACTTTGAACTAATTTTGCGGAAATTCTTTGTTGAGCCAACCACCAAATTGAAGCTTTTCTTTTCTCGTGTGGTTAAGTATTTTGATTTTCCTGATTAGAAATCAAGCAGGTCTTGCACTATCCCCGAATTTTCGGGGATTTCCCTGAAAATCTATGTGTCACTCCGAAAAAAATTTGGTTCCCCGATTCCCCGAAAATCACCCAGTCACGGTGCCACCCCTAGTGATTTATCACTAGTCACTATCCCTGCCAAAAATTACTTTAGATACCACAACTATTCACTACTCTCTTGTTCGTTAATTTTCGTCTCTTGTGTTACTTCGCATATAAACAATTGCAACATACACGGTTCTTCATATTTTGACAAAAGTATCATCTTTATGAAATCAAATAAAAAAACAAGTTTGTTTAAATTAAAGCAAGGCACGACATTAAAACTTAAAACGAACATCAATTATTCCGTGTTAAACAGGCTGTCACCTCCTCAACGCCTCGCTCTTTACGCTAAAGTTTTGTATTGTTTTAAAAAGTAGAGTGGTGAAAAAGAGTTAGACTTTAGCGCAAAGAGCGAGGCGTTGAGGAGGAGATAGCCCCTTTCATATACGGAATAATTGCTGTTTGTTTTAAGTTTTAATGTCGCTCCTTACTTTTAGTTAAAAAAATTAGTTTTTTATTTAATTACTGAACGTTTTTCAACTAATGCAGGTTCGATTTCGGCTCACCGTGCATGAAAAATTAAAACAGAATTTGTATATTGCTTTTGGCAGATTTATTCCGGATATGAGGGGTCACCTTCTCCTCAATACCTTGCTCTTAGCGCTAAAGCTGTTACGACTTTTAGAAAAGCTTCCCATTTTAATTAAACCGCCACTGTAGTTCAATTTAAGTAAAGAGTCAAACTTTACCGTAAAGAATATTTTATTAAGGAGGGAGCAACCCTTCATATACGGCATAATTTCTGTTCGTTTTCTAAATAATACCGGTAAATCTGTCTCACCAATATTTTCATTGCATTAAGTCTATAATCTATAATCGGTTTCCCGATCACTCCATAAATGCCCCCTTCCGTGGAAATTATTTCCCAGAAAGCAAAACGCGCGGATAAAATTCCAGGATAATTATCCCGGAACATCTCAATACAAGAAATTTGGCCGAGAATATAAGACAATGAAAAAGAATTTCGTATGGTAATTCTGTGAAAACTCTCCAGTGTAACATTTTCCCTAGAATATTCACTCATCAGAAAAAATTTTCCTCTAAAAAAAGGAATATTCTCCCCTTAGAAATCCACCCCAAGCACACAACCCCCCGAAAATATGGATGTTTACTTCCCAAATACTATATGTAAACAATGGGCATAGTTCACAACTTGCAGCCCTTCCCCCGGGGAATGTGGCGAGTCATTTTACACCTAAAAACATAGCTATTAGATTTTTTGACTATACTGAACAAAATGGCTACCTCAAATTCAATCCGGTGACTCTGGGGGAAAACATGAGCGTAGGAGGGGGCCTAGTTGCCCTCCAATTTTTTTGGTCACTTAAAAAGGGCAGTAGAACTTTTGATTTCCGTTTGAATGAGCCCTATCTCAATATTTTAGGACCACTGGCTAGATACGATCACACCTGGGAAGAAAAAAAAACACAATTAAGCACACATCTGTGATGTTTCGTCTGGCCAAAAAAATTCCATATTTTTGCATATAGGAGCTTAAAATCCCTAGAATAGGGTTATCTGATACGCTGAATCTGATGGTGTCATTTCCATTCAGATTCTATGACTTTAGGGGGTGTTTTCCCCCTTTTTCGATAATAAGGCAAATGTTCTCAGGCTCGTAACTTTTGATGGGTAACGCTAAACTTGATGAAATTTTTATATTTGAAATTGGCATAAAAATCCAATGCTTTTGATGCATCTATTGGTATCAAAATTGGTATCCGTTATTCAGAGTTTCGGTTGCTATTGAGCCGGGTCACTCCTTACTTACAGTTCGTTACCACGAACTGTTTGATGAGATTAAATCATTTTGAATGCAGTTTCCCAATTGTTATAAGATTCTTACATCATTCGTAGCTAAGAATTTTATTTTTAAGTTGAACAGAACGCATACAATATACAGGTTCAGTTGGATTTTGATATTGATAGCCAACAGATTATTGCGACAGCAGAATCGTAAGTTTGTAGAATTTTGTTTTCTTTTGCTATTTTTAGATACATTTTCTTAATGTTTAATACACCATTATTGAATACCTGATAGATTAAAGAAAATAAAATCTTCTTTCTGAAAATTTTTACCATAAAAAAAGTTCATTGGGACTTTTTTATTGTCTTGGGTATTTTTGGATTTCTTATGGTCTACTGGCCTAATTTGTCTTTTGTGTATGCTCCCTTTTAATTAGATTCCTTGAATCTTATTGAATGCCACGGCGAATATATTATCTATTATTTCATTTATTAGGCAATGGTTCTGAAACGCCACAGCCATTTCGTTTCTACCAGATTTCTACTTCTCTTGAGGAATCACGAAGAAGACTAGCGTCCAGCCAGCGAAGTTTTTAACTCATAAATAAGCCTGAATCTTTTGTAAACTCAAGCTGAGATTTCAGAAAGACTGATGAAAACATTAATGTTTGCGATCAACATTGATTGCGCCGGTGGTACGTCACCGACATCTTACCGTGGCAGCAAGCTGGTGGCGCAATGTGGGCATTGATCGAGTTAGGCACAATGTTTTATTTTTTTTTTCCTCCATACCCGGACACTTTGTATCGAAGGAGTTGTCGTAGAAACTTCGAAAAGGGCTCATTCAATTGAAAATTGGAGTGGCTAGTGCTCTTTTTAATGGTCGAAAGTGATTGGAGGGCAGCTAGCCCCCCCATGCCCATAACTCCACCAAACACATTCAATAAAAATTTTGAGATAGCCATTTTGATCAGCGTAGTTGATTTCCAGATGGAAAATTTGTTTTTGAGAAGGACCCTGGGGCATATAAGGTTTTTATAGAAAGCGTCGTCGTAGAAACTTCAAAAAAGTCTCATTCGATTGGAAATTGAAATGGCTAGTGCCCTTTTTAATACTCGAAACTTATTGGAAGGCAACGAACACCCCTTCCACGCCCACCATTTCCCGAAACAGATCCAATATAAATTTTTTAGATAGTCATTTTGTTCCACGCAGTTTAAAGTTCAGGAAATTATACCTTTGAGCAGGACATTCCCCCCACACTCCTCAGGGCAAGGGTTTTAAGTTATATCCTGGGGGCATATAAGGTTTTTATAGAAAACGGTGTTGTAAAAATATCAAAAAGGGCTCATTCAATTGAAAATTGAAAGGGCTAGTGCCCTTTTAATAGTCGAAAGTGATTCGACTATTAAAAGGGCACTCTCACGCCTAATATTTCCCCAAACACATCCAATTAAAATTTTAAGATATACATTTTGTTCAACGTAGTCGAAATTTCTAGAAATTATGTCTTTTAGGATGATAACCCCATCAGAGCCCTCAGTGCATGGGTTGTAAATTATACCCTGGGGACATATAAGGTTTATATAGAAAAATGTTGTAGAAATTTCAGAAGGGGCTCATTTGATTAGAAATGGAAATTGCCCTTTTTAATAGTCGAAAGTGAGTGGAGAGTAATTAAACCCACTCTCACGCCCACCATTTCCCCAAACACATTCAATCAAAGTTTAGAGATAGCCATTTTGTTCAACGTAGATGAAAGTTCTGGAAATTATGTATTTAAGGGTGAAAAAACCCCCCAGAGTCCCCAAGGCAAAGGTTTTAAGTTAGGCCCTGGGGGCATATAAGGTTTTTAATGAGAGAGTTGTCGTAAAAACTTCAAAATGGGCTCATTCAATTGGAAATTGAGAGGGCTAGTACCCTTTTTAATAGTCGAAAGTGATTGGAGGGTAACTAAACCCCCTCTCACACCCACCATTCCCCAAAACACATCCAATTAAAAATTTTTATTGCTATTTTGTTCAACGTAGTTGAAAGTTCTAGAAATTAGATCTTTGAGGATGACCCCCCCCCCCCCAGCCCTCAGGGCAAGGGTTTTAAGTTATCCCCGGGGGGCAGATAAGGTTTTTATTGAAAGCGTTGTCGTAGAAACTTCAAAAGGGCTAATTTGATTGGAAATTGAAAGGGATAGTGCCTTTTTTAATAGTTGAAAGTGATTGGAGAAAGACTAACGCCCCTCTCACCCCCACTACTTTCCCAGACACATCTAATCAAAATATTGAGATAGCCATTTTATTTAACGTAGTTGAAAGTTTCGGAAATTAGGTCTTAGAGGATGATAACCCCCCTCACAGCCCTTAGGGTAAGGGTTGTAATTTTTGCCCTGGGGGCATATAAGGTGTTTATAGGAAGTGTTGTCGTAGAAACTCAAAAAGGGCTCATTCGATTGGAAGTTGAAAGGCTTAGTGCCCTTTTTTATAGTCGAAAGTTATTGGATGGCTTGCCATTTTCATAGGCAGTGCGAAAGCGCTGCCTAAGTAAAGAACGATGTGGGCACAATGTTTTTTTCCCTCCATACTCATGTTCTTCGTATCGAAGAAGTTATCGTAGAAACTTCAAAAAGGGCTCATTCAATTGGAAATTGGAGTGGCTATTGCCCTTTTTAATATTCAAAAATGATTGGAGGGCACCTAGCCCCCCCCCCCTACGCTCATCATTCCCCCAATCACATCCAATAAAAATTTGAAGATAGCCATTTTGTTCAGCGTAGTTGATTTCAAGATAGAATTTATGTTTTTAAGAAGGATACTCCCCCACATTCTTCAGGGCAAGGGTTGTACTTACAGTAAAGAGTGATGTGGGCACAATGTTTTATTTTTTTCGTCCATACCCAGGCACTTCGTATCGACGGAGTTGTCGTAGAAACTTCGAAAAGGGCTCTTTCTACTGGAAATTCTACTGGATAGCCATTTTGTTTAACATTATTGAAAGTTCTGGAAATTAGGTCTTAAAGGATGACAACCACCCTCACAGCCCTTAGGGTAAGGGTTGTAATTTATCCCCTGGGGGCATATAAGGTGTATATAGGAAGTATTGTCGTAGAAACGCAAAAAGGGCTCATTTGACTGGAAATCGAAAGACATAGTGCCCTTTTTAATAGTCAAAAGTTATTGGAAGGCCTGACATTTTCATAGGCAGCTTGATAGCGCTGCCTAAGTAAAGAACGATGTGGGCACAATGTTTTATTTTTTTTCTCCATACCCGGGCACTTCGTATCGAAGGAGTTGTCGTAGAAACTTCGAAAAAGACTCATTCGATTGGAAATTGGAATGGCTAGTGCCCTTTTAATAGTCGAAAGTGAATGGAGGGCATCTAGCCACCCCCTACCACCACCGCTAATCCCTCCCCAAACACATCGAATTAAAGTTCAGAGATAGCCATTTTGTTCAGCGTAGTTGATTTTCTGATAGAAAATATATTTTTGAGGAGGTTGCTCCCCCACAACCCTTGGGGCAAGGGTTTTAAGTTATGCCCTGAGGGAATATAAGACCGATGTTGGCAGAATGTATACTTTATTATTTTTTCCTTTAAAGCAGTGTACTTCGTATCAAAGAAGTTGTCATATAAGCTTTGAAAAGGGGTCATTTAATTATAAATTGGAGTGGCTTGTGCCCTTTTTAATAGTCGAAAGTGATTGTAAGGCAACTAACACCGCTTCCACGCCGACTATTTCCCGAAACACATCCAATCAAAATTTTGAGATAGATATTTTGTTCAGTGTAGTTGATGTCAAGATAGAAATTAAGTTTTTGAGGGGGAAGCTCCCCCACAGCCTTCAAGGCAAAGGTTCTAATTTATGCCCTGGGGGCATATAAGGCGTTGTCGTAGAAACTTCAAAAAAGGCTTAGTCGATTTAAAATTCAAAGAGCTAGTGCCCTTTTCAATAGTCGAAAGTGATTGGATGGCAACTAGCCCCCCACCACGCCCATCATTCCCCCAAACACATCCAATCAAAATTTTGAGACAGCCGTTTTGTTCAGCGTAGTTGATTTCCAGATAGAAAATATATTTTTAGGAGGACGCTCCCCCACAACCCTCGGGGCAAGGGTTTTAAGTTATGTCCTTAGGGCACGTTTCATTTACTATTTTTTCCTTTAGTGCAGGGCACTTCGTATCGAAGAAGTACTCGTAGACACTTCGAAAAGGGCTCATTCAATTGAAAGTTGGAGTGGATTGTGCCCTTTTTAATAGTCGAAAGTGATTGGAAGGCAAGTAACAAACCCCCCTCCGCACGCCCATCATTCCCCCAAACATATCCAATCAAAGTTCAGAGATAGCCATTTTGTTCAGCGTAGTTGATTTTCAGATAGAAAATATGTTTTTGAGGAGGACACTCCCCCACAACCTTCGGGGCAAGGCTTTTAAGTTATGTCCTGTGGGCATATAAGAACGATGTTGGTACAATGTATCATTTATTATTTTTTTTCCTTTAGAGCAGGGCAGTTCGTATCAAAGAAGTTGTCGTAGAAACTTCAAAAAGGGCTCATTCGATTGGAAATGGGAGTGGCTTGTGCCCTTTTTATAGTCGAAAGTTATGGGAAGGCTTGACATTTTCATAAGCAGCGCGATAGCGCTGTCCAAGTAAAGGACGATGTGGGCACATTGTTTTATTAATTTTTTTCCCTCCATACCCGGGCACTTTGTATGGAAGGAGTTGTCTTAGAAACTTCGAAAAAGACTCATTTGATTGGAAATTGGAGTGGTTAGTGCCCTTTTTAATAGTCGAAAGTGGTTGAAAGGCAACTAACACCCCGTCCACGCCCACCATTTAATAAAACACATCCAATCAAAATTTTGAAACTGCCATTTTGTTCAGCGTAGTTGATTTCCAGCTAGAAATTAAGGTTTTGAGGAGGACACTACCCCACAGCCTTCAGGGCAAGGGTTGTAAGTTATGCCCTGGGGGCATTTAAGGTTTTTTATAGAAGGTGTTGTCGTAGAAACTTCAAATAAGGCTCATTCGAAAAGAAATTTGAAGGGCTAGTTCCCCTTTTTAATAGTCGAAAGTGATTGGAGGGTAACTAACCCCATCCCCCACGCCCATCATTCCCCCAAATACATCCAATCAGAATTTTGGGATAGCTATTTTGTTCAACGTGGTTTTAAGTTCTGTAAATTAGGTATTTTAGGATAACAACCCCCTCACAGCCCTCAGGGCAAGGGTTGTAAGTTATGCCCTGAGACATATAAAGTTTTTATAGAATGCGTTGTCGTAGAAACTTGAAAAAGGACTCATTCGATTAGAAATTGAAATGGCTAGTGCCCTTTTTAATAGTCAAATGTATTTTTAAGGCAACTAACACCCCTTCCACACCCACCATTTCCCCAAACACATCCAATCAAAATTTTGAGATAGCCATTTTGTTCTACGTAGTTAAAGTTCAGGATATTATACCTTTGAGCAGGACACTCCCCCCACAGTCTTCAGGGCATGGTTTATAAGTTATGCCCTGAAGCATATAAGTTTTTTTTGGAAATATTTGTCGTAGAAACTTGAAAAACGACTCATTCGATTGGAAATTCAAAGGTCTAGTGCCCTTTTTAATAAACGAAAGGGATTTGAGGGAAACTAGCCCCCCTCTCTCGTCCATCTTTATCTCAAACACATCCAATCAAAATTTTTAGATAGCTATTTTGTTCAGTGTTGTGGATTTCCAGATAGAAACTATGTTTTTGAGGAACACTCCCCCACAGCCCATAGGGCAGGTTTTTTTAATTTATGCTCTGGGGGTATATAAGGTATTTAAAGAACGCGTTGTCGTAGATACTTCAAAAGGGGCTCATTCGATTGAAAACTGAAATGGCTAGTGCCCTTTTTAATAGTTAAAAGGGATTGGAAGGCAACTAACATCCCTTCCACGCCCACCATTTCCCCAAACATATCCAATCAAAATTCGAAAAGGGCTCACTCAATTGGAAATTGTAGTGGCTTGTGCCCTTTTTAATAGTCGAAAGTGGTTGAAAGGCAACTAACACCCCTTCCACGTCCAATAAAACACATCCAATCAAAATTTTGAGACTGCCATTTTGTTCAGCGTTGTTGATTTCCAGATAGAAAGTGTGGTTTTGAGGAGGACACTGCCCCACAGTCTTCGGGGCCAGGGTTACAAGTTATTCCCTGGGGGCATATAAGGTTTTTATTGAAATCTTTGTCAGAGAAATATGAAAAAGGGCTCATTTGATTGGAAATTCAAAGGGCTAGTGCCCTTTTTAATAGTAGAAAGTGATTTGAGGCCAACTATCCCCCCTCTAACGCCCACCTTTTCCCAAAACACATCGAATCAAAATTTTTAGATAGTCATTTTATTCAACGTAGTTGAAAGTTTTGGAAATTATGTCTTTAAGGATGAACCCCCCCCCAACAACCCTCAGGGCAAGGGTTGTAAGTCATGCCCTGAGAGCATGTAAGGTTTTAATAGAAAGCGATGTTGTAAAAACATCAAAAAGGGCTCATTCAACTGAAAATTTAAAGGGCTAGTTTTTAATAGTCGAAAGTGATTGAAGGGCAACTAAAACCCCTCTCACGCCCACCATTTTCCCAAAAACACCCAATCAAAATTTTGAAATATCCATTTTGTTCAACGTAGTCGAAAGTTCTGGAAATTTCTGGAAGAACTCCATTAAACAAAAAATGAGCAAAAATAAAATCAAATAATCTACCAATTATGAAACTACCACAAATCAGCATCGATAAATAAATGAAACCCAAAACAAACAGAAATTACAATAAATAACCAAGCCCAGCCCAAAACCAACAGAAATTAACATGAGGTGGGCGCGTAACTCTTATGCCATCCAAAAGCCACAAAATAATTTGCACTTAACTGAAAAAAAATACAAATGAATGTGCATTGTCAGTTTAATATACATATACTGATATTTAGTAATCAAAATGTAAATAATATTATTTTATAATAATATTATTTGATTTGTTAAAGTTATAAAAGTAAAAACATTTATATTTTATTCTGTAAAGTGCAAATTATGTTCTGGCCTTGGGAAGGCATAGGGGTTTTGAGCCCAAATCATGTTAATTTCTGCTCGTTTTGAGTTTGACTCGGTTATTTATTGTAATTTCTGTTCGTTTTGGGTTTCATTTATTTATCGATGCTGATTTGTAGTAGTTTCACGCTTGGTAGATTATTGATTTTATTTTTGCTCATTTTCTGTTTAATGGAGTTCTTTACTTTTCTTTGAAAAACTTATTTTGTGGAAAAAGTTTTTTTTTTATTAATTGCTAAAATAGGTCACAGCCTTGTGGTTCAGCGTTCCCCTATAAACCGAAAGGCTACCAGGACTAGAACCGGTTATACTTTTTTTTCTGAGAAAATGAAGAGCTATGACTTTAAATTTAACATAAATTTACACTGGGGGTGGTGGTATTTCCGAGAAAAACTTTTCAAGAAGGGAGATTTCCAACTTGATTTTGAAATATCCGTGAGAAATTTCACTAGAGGATTTTCAGTGAGGATAGAATTGTTCGGGTGGTATTCTCAAGGTGGGTAGGTGGGGTTATTTTACACGAGAAAAGCTTTATTTTGAGGTTTCGTATATTGGGGAGGCTGGCCCCTCCTCAATAACTCGCTCTTTCCGCTAAAATTTGACTTTTTGTCCTGATTCCTCAAAAACTACTCTTGAAACACAAAAGCGGTTTAATTAGAATAAGAAGCTCTTTTAGAAGTAATAAAAAACTTTAACGTGAAGAGCAAGCTATTGTGGAAAAGGTAATCCTCCTAAAATGTGAAATAATAAGCATACATAGGTCAGAATAGTAAAAGCAGTGATTAGGCCTATTACTTTTGAAAAAAAAAGTTGGGCATCGAACGGTATATTTCTTTAATTTCTATCTAATTTCATGCAGCTTGTGGTAACAAACTGTAAGTAAGGAGTGACACGACTCAATAGTAACCGAAATTCTTAAAAACAGAATTTTGATATCAATAATTATTTCAAAAGAATCGGTTTATAATGCTGATTCAAAATATATAAGATTCATTAAGCTTAGAGAAAATTTGCCCGATTTTACAAAAAGAAGGAAAACACCCCCTAAAAATCAAAGAATTTTAATGAAAACTACACCATCAGATTCAGCGTATTCTACTTTAGTAGATTCAGAGAATTCTACTGTAGAGTTTTCAAACAACTATCTGCAAAATATGGAATTTTGCATTTATTGTCACAAGAAAGACCATGGATGCATGTTTATTTGTTTCTTGTCATTTTTTCCCCCAGTGGTAATCGTATCAAACCAATGGTCTAAGAACATCGAGAGGGGGTACATTTGATCGGAAATTACCCTTTTATGGGGCCAAAAAGATTAGAGGGTAACTAGCCCCCTACCACGCCCCTTTTCTTCCAAAATCGTCTGATCATAATTTTGAGATAGTCATTTTGTCCAGCGAAGTTGAAAATCCAGAAGCCATACCTCTAGAGATAATATGATCCCTCCTCCCCAGACCCCTGATGATAGGTCCTTAAGTTGTAAAAGTTGTCCATTGTTTACGTTTAGTTTTTGTTACTGGGAAATATACAGACAATTTTCGGGGGGGGGGGGGGTTGTGCTCTAGGTGGCTTTCATGTGGATAATTTTCCATGTGGAGGGAAAATTCTGGTGGTGAACTTTCCAGGGTAAACCTTACAGTGGGGAGATTTGACAGAATTCTTATACGAAATTATATTTATTTGTCTTATTTTCTCTTTTTAAAACTCAATTTGTGCGTGGAAATGCTCCAGGTAAAATTTTTAGCGTGTTTGCATTTCTGAAAAATAATTTCCTCGGAAGGAGAATTTCCTGTGTGATCGGAAAACAATTAGAATTTAAATCCTTTTTTCTAATGAAATTATGCTTAGGGGAACTTTTCAGGCTGAATCTTCTGCAAAAAATTCTTATAGCGAGGGGGGGGGAGTTTCAGTGACGATGGAACTGGCCCATTGGAAATTTTGGGGAGTGTGAAACTTTTCACGGAGGAGTTTCCCGTGAGGGAAGGGAATTAACTGATATTATTTGAAGGAAAGTCAGAATTAAATAAAAAGGAAAAGTTTTGGAACTAAGATTAAGGAGTAACATTATAACTCAAAGCGAATAAAAATTAATCCCTATACGAAAGAGGCTGCCCCCTCTTCAACACTTATCTCTTTAGGCTAAAGTTTTTTATTATTTTAGAAAGTAGAGCTGTGACAAAGAGTCAAACTTTGGTGTAAAGAGCGAGGTTTGAAAGAGGAGGCAACCCCTTTCATACAAAGAATAATTTCTGTTCATATTAAGTTTTAATGTCGCTCCTTACTTTCAGTTGAAAAAATTTGTTTTTTATATTTTATTCTCTTCCTTGGAAAAACATTGTTCAGTATTCCCTCCACTCAGGACCGTATCCAGGATTTTTTCAAGGCGGGGGGAGGATACAAAAACATCAAAAAACGTATAAAAAGTTTGTTTATATTCATTTTTGTTAAGTTTTTACGAGTCGGACAAACATTTCGGGGGAGGGGATACAGATTCAAACCTCCTAACCCCTCCTTCTAGATACGGTCTTGCCTCCACCTGTACAACGTCGGTGCTAACCCGTCACAGAAGTCGATTAGTGCCACCCAAATACACAACAAAAAGACATTTGAATTTTGTTTTGTGTCTTTTATTGTCTATGTTCTTAACCAGTAATTGTTATTTTATTTGTAAAAAAAATGCCATTTAGCCTGGCCTCATCGGTGACAATAACTATCATTTTTGTTAATAAATTATTATAGTTCTAATTTTGTTTTCTCTTTGGACTTTAACTATACCCCGTGGCATCTACAAGGGTTTCATTGAGTCTGGACCATACTGAGAGGGGCAGATGCAGGATTTTTTTTAAGCGGGGGGGCGCAGAATATTTTAATCCCATAAACGTGTGAATAAAGAAATACCAGCACTTTAAAGGGAAGCTCAATGATTATACGCCGTAGGTAGGGTCGTAAATTTAATCTAAAACTTGGTGAGGGTTAAAGTTCTAATAAAAGTGTTGAAATTAAAATGATTGAAAAATATTGATACAAAAATAGTAAATTATAAAAACCACCCCGCCATGAAAAAATGAAAAGCTGTTCACCCTCTACAAAAAATATGATATTTAATATGACAATATGATATTATCTCCAAATCCACCACTACGATAGGGGGAGGGTGCCACCCGCGCCCCCACCTGGATCTGCCACTGCCTAGTGACCCTCCTTGGCTGCTGTTTTAAGGTTGTATTTTCTGCCTTCCCATAATCCTGAACGGAAGCCTCTCCCAAGAGAGGCAAAAAATCCCATCCCCATTCTGAAACCTGTATAGAATAAAACAAAAAGATATTTAGATAGCTTTATACCAACCTTCACTCAAATCCTTAACACCTCCAATACCTATTAATGAATTCTTTTTTTTTTACTCTTTTGACACTTGTTGTTTTTTTTCTTTTATGACTTATTTTATTATATGCCGTTTTATGACTAAAGTTTTACCTTTAAAGTATGACCTGTTTGATATGACCTTATTCTATGCTACTTTAATATTTTTCTTAATTGTTTAATTTCTATTTGTCTGTTTGTATTTCTTAATGTTTTGGTGTCCCTTATCCTAATTTCATTGAAGTGCTTGTGATGGTTGTTGTTTGTATGTGTATGTTGTATGTTGTTATGTGTATGTTGTTTGTATGTTGTTTGTATGTTGTTTGTATTTTGTATCTACTTAATTTTTTTTTGTATGACACGAACTTATATTCGGCGATTTATCGCTTGTGAAAAGTTTTAAGAATAAGGCCTTATTCTATTTCTATTCTATTCTATGTTAATGAAGTAGTTAACATGAGCAGAAAATTCAAATTTTCTGCTCGAATAGAAGATAAAATTTACCTTAATTAAAACAGAACTAAGAAATCCAAAAAGATGACACCTAGTTAACATCCTAAATATGAGTGTCTCTTAGTGAAGGTGATCTGATGCAATCTTTATTATCAGTTGTTAAGTTTATCTTGTCCTACTTATACGTAATATTACCCTATATTCATATTACCCGGGTAGCTCTATATTGATTGACAGGTATTTACAGATAAATATCAGAGCACTTTTTACAACAATTTGCAAATCTGCGGATGGAGGGGCTACGTGCTTAGTTTGCTCCGAGGGCAGGAGTCTAAAATCGACGTAGGCTTGGAAACACAGCAAGCGGAGCTGGGAACTAGTAGAGAAAAATAATCTCTGCCCCAACCATAGGAAGCTGCTGGGGGGGGGGCGTGGGCACTTCCTGAAATTTGCAACTATAAATTAATTGCGAGCAAACCAAACTAAAGAGAGCAGAATAGGGGAAAACCATGAAAAAATAGTGTGTGGGTCCATGGTTGGGTGCCTGCCAATAGGTTTCGACCCTTAATACGAATAATATAAGTTCTAAATTGTGAATGAGTGATCCATTTTCAGTTTTATGTAAACTTTTTTCCACGTGATTTGCTTGGAGTAAAAAAAAAAAAAAAAAAAAAAAAAAAAAAAAAAAAAAAAAATCAAATTCTTCATAGTAGGGAATGGTAAGCAAATAGCAATCCTTATCAACATAAAATATAAGAGTTTAAACATTGATAACGTTTAATCAAAGAATCAGCTTTTATGGTGATTCCAATAATGTGTTTGTTTCGAGTTTGAAGTTAAACACCCCAAGTTATTAGTACATACGAAAGTTCGCATAATTATAAAAAAGAAGAAAAACAGCTTAAAAAGGGGCAATCCCAATAATAACACGCCGTCAAAATTAGCAAAAGTTTTACTTTGAAAGAACTACTTTGAAAATGCATTACTTTTTATAATCTCTAAGTTTTACTATTACTACTACTAACAACTCACCGCAGCACCAATCCGCCCGAGGCCCACACAGTTACTCACGCTCCTCCTCCATCCCAATCCATTCAAACCCTCCCTCGATACCCTACCCCTTTTCACACCCTCCCACGAAGTTCCCATTTCCTTTAAATTTTTCTTTATGACGTCCCCCCACCCCAGACGAGGATCACCTGCTTTCCGTTTAGCTCTAGCCAGTTGGCCGAAAAGAACAATCTTCGGCAATCTCTCATCCTTCATCCGCACGTATTTAATATATCGGTGTTTGATAACCAAGTTAAAAAATAACTATATTGTTCAATAATGTCTTTCCAACACTTCATCATTGCTCAATAAAACTGAGTTCTAGGAGTTCCTATCTTATTTTTCATAATTAGGCCATTGTTTTGCCTTTTCTTGTAATTACTTGACTTTTTCCATTTTTATACACTTTAATTTTATTTGAAATATTTTTTTCATTACCTTTAAAAAGTTTGAAATATTGACCATTTTTTTGAGTTGGCAAAAGTCTTGTGTTAATAAAATATATCGTTTAATCAAATGTAATTACACAAATAAAAAATATTTTTCAACAAAAAAAAGAAGCAGCCTTAAAAATTAATTGAATTGAAGCTATTCAGTATATAAAGGGGACTAAACACATCGCTCATTAGGCTAAAGCTTTTTAGTGCTTTGAAAAACCTTCTTTTTCCAGTTCAATAGCCCTTGTGTTTCAATAAATATCCTCAAAGAATTTGGACACATTGTCAAACTTCAGATTAAAAAGCAAAGAGTTGAAGAGTAGACAACCACCTTCATATAAAGAACAATTTTTGTCCAAATAGGTTTTAAAGCTGTTCCTTAGTTTCAGTTGAAAAACCCTTTTTTTAACTTTATTTCTGATTGTTTCCCAAATCGTATCCAGGCCTAAGCAAGATATAACATGGGGCGCTGACCCCTTAAACCCCTGGTTATTTGCAGTTAAAATTTTTATATCAGTATTGGTAAATTGATTACCACCCTATAGTAAACTGATACCACCCTACGTTTTCAGCTTTTCTGCTAAATATGACAATTTTGAATTGCAATTTAAATTCTGGATAAAATTTGAATATACTTAAAAAATTTGCGATGAATAGTATTTTAGTTCAATAAGTTCCTATTAATATTTCTTTTGAAGAATTTCGGTTGGACGAAGAGGAGTATTATTGTTCATATATATGGATGTTCTGTGAGACTTTTGATCTTCTACAGGGCTGAAGCCATTACAACCTTTAAAATAGAATCCTTCGATCCATAAATACTACTGCTAGTACTACTAACAACTCACCGCAGCACAAAGCCACCTTAGGGCAACGCAGCTACGCCCGCTACTCTCCATTATCTGAATGTTCATGAGAGTAAGCAATTTTGGACATCAAAAGCAGATATATACACTTGTCTCCACCTCCGCCTACACGATGAATCCTTCGGCCTGCCCTGCAAACTTCAAAGAGATCATTAATGCTTGGAAATTTTGTGTTGATTTTCTTCGAGTTTTTGGGCTATACTTGAAAAATTGTGTTGCCATAGGCACTGATAAATGTGCTATAATGGTTTCAAAACATTGTGGCGCTGTAAAAGAAGTTCAAAAGGTACCTAAGGATGCTTTGCGTTGTCCATGCTTTGACCATGCTCTTAATCTTTCTATATCAAAAATATCTACTGTCCAGAGTGTTAGAAACTGCATCGGAGTAATAATAGATATTGTTGCTTTTTTGGTGCTTCTGAAAAGAAAAATTATGTTTTAACTAGAGTAATGAAAGCACAGCTATCTGGAATGTGTGAAACACGCTGGATTGAAAGGCACAATTCCTTAGTGCAGTTCATGGTAGGGGTCTCTAAAATCGTGGAAGCTCTTGAGATCATCAGCGGCTGGGCAGAACCCACAACTGCAGCAAAAGTAAAATCCTTATTGACTGTTGTCACATCCTCGCATCTGATAGTCACCATTTACACTCTTAGTTGCATATCTGCACTGCTTTTACCACGCAGTCGACTATTTTAGAAGAAGAGCTTGGACCTTGAGTCCGCATCAAGCCATATTTTTGAGGCAACACCTTAAATTAGGTATCCTTTTTCTTAGACCACACTGCCGTTCTATGACGCACAAATAAACGTTCAAATGGGAATAAATCAATTTATTTAGACATAGTCAGTGATCCAGGGACCGTTATCTTTCAAGGGGTGGCTCATATTCGCCGCAGTTGGGTTGAAGGTGGATTCTAGGGTAATCGGGGGCACTGATAACGAATATCAGGGTCACAGTTTATATAATTAGCAGTATGATCATTCTCTATCTCTCCCATTATAAAAACCCGGACAGGGGTGCGAGTGCTCCGGAGAACGTTTTTGCAGATAGAAACATAGGCGTTATCAGATCTTTTCGCGGGTAGACAAGTCAGATTTCTCTTGGACGCGAAACTTGGCTTCAACGTTGGAACACTAATTTTGAAGAAACTAATTTTAAATTAATTTATTCCAATACATACATGAAAATCGGTAGTTAGTAGTGTAATGTTATTCTTAGATGTTTTTAGGAATTAAAAATAGGTTTCGAAGTCTCAAGTTGGTTTCAAAGGCATTTTGAGAAAGTTTCTGCCAAAATACGTGTTCCAGGGTAATTGGACCGCTAATGGCAGATCAAATGAGAGGAGTTGTTTGTACGCGCCGATATAAATATATATTTATATTTATATATATAAATATATATATATATATACATATATATATATATATATATATATATATATATATATATATATATATATATATATATATATATATATATATATATATATATATATATATATATATATATATATATATATATATATATATATATATATATATATATATATATATATATATATATATATATATACTACGAAAACTTTACGAAAAAGAAAGTTTTTTTTAAAGAAAAGTAAAGGCCATATTAAACTTAAGATCAGTAGAAATAGAAGCCTACAATAATTCAACTCAAAACGACCAGAAATTATTATTAAAGAATAAAAAAGGAAAGGAGAATAATTGGTATGGCGGTAACACTGCATATAAATTCATATGAATGTATATATAGTGGGCTGTAATAATGCAAAAGGTAAATATAATATTGGTTTAAGAATGGAAAGAAAGGCAAGGAATAAATTTACGACGATAATCAAGTAAAAAATAAGTTTTATTTGAACATAAAGCGATGACATTTGATTATGATGTTTGGTGCTTCGCATTGATATTTCAGTTTTAAAAGTTTTATTTTAAATAAATTTTAAAAAAATTTACCCCTTTGTTCAAAAAAAGAGATAATCAAATATTTAAACTACTAAAACTAAAATAATTACTTGCTAGTTTATTTTCCTTGATAGGTACGTCTCTCTGATAGGTACGTAAAATTTAGCGGCTGAAATCTTTGAAATGTATAGCTAAAAATGTATTATTTCTTATAGTTCCCCGTTAGAAAAAAGTCTTAGAAATATTTTGAAAATTTTGCCGTAAAAGGTCTAAGATTATACAGACTCAGCAGTAGGAAAGGCCTATTATTAGTTTTCTGGTAAACAAACTGGAAGAATATTCTTTAATAAGAGCTTTTTTAGTGCAAAGCCCCGTAAAATTTTGGGTCTACGACTAAAATGAGTGATGTCTTTCAACTTTCTGGAAACTCACTAATAATTTCAAGAAAAACACATCTTAACAGACGTTTGGTATTTTCTTGGATAGGGCTATTGTGGCAACTTTTACCACAACAACCAATAATTAGAACTCAAGACCTAAAATTATTCTCAATCAGGAACCCTTATCGCTATCTAAATTCAGAAAGTGCAAAGATTTTCAAACAGAGGTGTTTATTGTTTAAAGTTCAAGAAAAGTTTTGCCCATTTCATATGAAAACATTGATTGAAAACAAAACTAGTTTTATCTAGGCTATCCGCCTAAACAGGTAACTATATTTTTCAAATATCACAGGAACTACAATCTGATAAAATAAACATCACGACGTGAAAAAAAAATGATAAACTATCCAGTTACGGATCCAGAGGGGGGGGGGCGAGGGTTACCCCCGTAAAGTAGTCTAAAGTAGTGTAATTTAACTAATTAACGAAAGTTTGAATTAATTAAACTTGCTCCTAACGTAAGTTTGTCGGATCAACCTATTTTGCGCCCCCCCCCTAAAAAAATCCTTGATCCGCCCCTGAAACCATCACACCAACCCCACCAGTTATTAGAAGAAGAAAAAATTCCTTATTTTCACAAATTTCATCAACCCCCCCGCCCCCTTTTTTATAAAATCTTACACAGGCCGATCAGTTGAGTCCACGTAAATAATAGATTAAGTCATAATTTGAATATAAATTAAGTCATACCTGTGAGATGGGACACTTGCACACCACTTGGCTGGCTCACCAAGTTTTTTTCTGCTTTCGCAATTACGAATAATGCACTTGGTAACCATTTCTCAGTGATTGACGATAACAGACTAATCCGCTAAGGCAGAAACAAGCGGGAGGAGCTTTTTGTTCGCACCGAGACCGAAGACCAGAAATTTTATGCGATAAGCTTACTGTCTATAAACTGTGATCAGGGTACACAAATTCGTACGCGTTTAGAACTTGGTCATTTTAGCCTATAAAGTTAAATTTGGCCTATAATGACGTCATAATGCTCTTGATTTTTTGGCAAGGTAAAATAAACTGAAATATATAAACCTGACATATTCTGAAGCCTAAGAACAGGTACTTTTAGGTACTTGTTTTTTAGTTAACCCCGATTTAATTTTGAAAACAAGGTTTTTGATACACTTTTTCTTAGGTTTTTTCGGTTTTTCTGAAATTTTTGCCTACATAAGTATATTTTTTCATGCTTTATTTGAATTCTGCTCGTCATTACAAGTCAAACCATGTGCTTCTTTTCAAAAAAAATCGTAATTCTTGAGCAACTATATATTTTATCTAAATAACTTCATAGCTTTCAGAAATTAGCCTACAATGACAGATTTTTTTTTTTTTTTTTAGCTATTAAAAAAAACGAAAAAACTCAAACTGCACATCATTTGAACCTTCAGAATGTCCTTTACGCTTTGTTAATAAAAACAAAGTCAAGACTTAAATCTGTAAGAATATATAAGCGTTTGCACAAGAAAATTTCCCCCTCCCCAAAAAAGAAAATTTTCTGAATATTGGCGTTTTACTCGAAATATTGTAAACACAACCTGTAATTTTTATCTCACCAAACGATAGATCTCTATTTTTGGAATCAAATCATGTATTTACATTCTATACAACTAATATTTTAACCAGGAAAAAAACTACTACTACTGTAGTAGTAGATACCATCTGGTTTACGTAGGCTCATATACGAGCCTCAAGGTGGCGAAGCCGTGTGAACGTGTGGTGCAGAGGTGACTAAGGCTGATTTAATACACTAATTTCTTTAATTCTTAGCATAGCAGGGGCCAATGATCCAATTGGTTGGATCAGGTCAACGGATATTGAGTAGTAGATGGTAACTGTCATGATCTGCTGAAAATAAGGTTTAGACGACTGCATTAGCAGTTTAATATGAAAACAAATAAAAAATCAAATACCAAAACTGAAAATGATTTGAAAAAAAATCTCTTTTTCTTCTTCATCTTTGTCTTCGGACTCGTTGTGATTCACATTGTAAAGTAGGCATTTTTGGGGGTCAGCTCTACACTTGCATGTGCTGTCACAGAAAACTATTTTGGAGCATTTGCAGCGCGAGCCGCACCTCGTCTTGTCACAGTTGAAAAAAGAAAGCAATGCTAGCCCATGCGGTATCGCAGAAACTAGGTCTGGCTTCAGTTCATGATCTTCAATTCTCCAGCCCATATCGACAGCCTGAGGTAAATCAGTACGGGGCTTGTGGCTTTGGATCCAAATCATTGACTGGAACATGCACCTTTTCAAATAAAGCAGAAACGAGATATCAGTTGGTGGCAAACCCTGCAAATCCTCCAATCTTGGGTACAAATATGCTCAAAGGTCATTCATACTATTACATTTAGTCTCACTTCCGCCATACACTATAACCACAAGCTGCTTACAGACGTTGACTAAACCATCATTTTGCACAGACGATGGCTTCTCTGCAAGGGCTCGAACTTCATCAGTTAAAGACCCCAACAAAGTTTCCAAAGACTTCGCAGTTCGAAAAAAGCGGACCTTTCCAGTTCCATTCAGAAAGCTTATGGTGTCACATCCATTCAAGCTGTACACAAGTGGCAAGGCTTGCAAAACGTTACTGGAAATATTTCCTCTAGGATATCCTCTTCTTTCTCGACAGCCAGATGCTTCTTTGAGGTTGAACGAGTAGTCATCAAACAGTTCGTGGTAACGAACTGTAAGTAAGGAGCGACCCGGCTCAATGGTAACCGAAACTCTAAAAAACAGGATTTTGATACCAATAGATACATCAAAAGAATCAGATTTTAATGCTGATTTCAAATAATTAAGTTTCATCAAGTTTAGTCCTACCCATCAAAAGTTACGCTGAGAAAATTTGGCTGATTTCCGAAAAAAGGGGGAAAGACCCCCTAACAGTTATAGAACCTTAATGAAAATCACACCATCAGATTCAGCGTATCAGAGAACCCTACTGTAGAGGTTTCAAGCTCCTATCTACAAAAATGTGGAATTTTTCATTTTTTGCCAGAAGAAAGATCACGGATGCGTTTTTTTTTGTTTTTTTATTTGTTTTTTTTTTTTTTCCCCAGGGGTGATCGTATTGACCCAGTGGTCCTAGAATATCGTGGGAGGTTTCCTTGGAATGGGAATTAAAAGTTCTAGTTCTCTTTTTAAGCGAAAAAAAAAAATGGAGGGCAACAAGGCTCCCTCCCCCGCTCATTTTTTTCCCAAAGTCACCCGATCAAAATTTTGAGATAGCCATTTTGTTCAGCATGGTCGAAAATATGATAAAAATGTCTTTTAGGATGACTTGATCCCCAAAGTCCCCAGGGGGAGGGCTGAAAGTTATGAACTTTACTCAATTTTAACATATAGTTTTGTTTATTGGGAATTATACAGACTTTTTCAGAGGCGATTTTTTCTGGGAGGGGGGGGCCGGCGAGGGGCCCCGCCTATAGGGCCCGAACGTTCCCGGACGGAAGTTTTCATGGGGGAAGGGACATTGCTATGAAGGGGGCGCCGGATTTCCCCGCATTATTAAAGAAAAAGATCAGGAATTAAATAAAAAAAAAACAAGTTTTTCAACTGATCAACTTATTTTGATTAAGAGGTCATTTTTAAAGAACTGGGAAAAAAAATCGAACTATAGTTTAAAGAGCAGGGTATTGACTAGGGGGCGAACCCCCTAATATACGTGTTAAAAATTTATGAATATAGAAGTTCGTTACGTAAGTTAATTCTAAGTTACGTATATTTATTACTAATAAAAACGTTCGTAAATAAAATTAAACAAGTTTCGAGAAAGCCATTTAACCAAATATAATATGCAAATTTTGTTTTAATTATTCATGTACGGTGAGCCAAAATCAAAACCTGCATTAATTCGAAAACGTTCAAAAATTAAATAAAAAAAACAAGTTTTTTTAACTGAAAGTAAGGAACGACGTTAAAACTTAAAACGAACAGAAATTATTCCGTATATGAAGGGCTGTCCCTCCTCAACGCCTCGCTCTTTACGCTAAAGTTTGACTTTCTCACAACTCTATTTTTTTAAACAATAAAAAAAATTTTGAGTAAATAGCGAGGCGTTGAGGAGGGGACAGCCCCCTTCATATACGGAATAATTTCTGTTCGTTTTAAGTTTTAACGTCGTTCCTTACTTTCAGTTAAAAAAACTTGTTTTTTTTATTTAATCACGGGTTATATCGTCACTAAGAACGCCATACCTGTCACCAACCAAATGGATAGACTGACAAGCTTCTGGTATGTTCCTAAGAATCCCATTGTAAAACTTATTCCTAAATCTGCTAGTGTCTCATTTTGTTCTGGTCGATAATACCTTATGACACTCATGACATCAACTATATAATCAGATCGAGGAGAGTTTTCAAAAAGTGTATGTGGAATCATTTTTAGCCATGACTGCAAGCCAGACTGTTGCAGAATGTAGTTCAAGGCTGTTGACTTTGTACCAGTACGTAGCTTAGGCTCCCTACGACTTGATGATAATGCTGCAAGTGAGGCCGGATATGGCTGTAGCTTGTACTTCAGCAGCTCACAGAGGGACGAAGTTTGTGTTCAATTTGCAAGATGCAGAGCTCGTTTAAGCAGCTCAGTTTCCACAAAATCTTTTTTTGTGGCTGTTTTTTTTTCCTTTTTTGGCAAACGAGGCAAAGTTTGCACTATGCCAACTTTTACTTTCGTGGATATCCCTTTAAGATATGAGCTCATGGCTATGAAGCCAATGTCTCGGAAGTTCAGCAGACTGTTTGCTATGGCTTTTGGAGCTGTATCCCCTGTCATAAAGTTGTGCAGCTCTGTTCTTGTCGTCTTGAATGGGTTTCCGAGCAACTTTACCAAGTCCATACCCCGATTTCTGCCTTTTATTGTCAGATTCGTAAACACAGTGGTGTCTTCATGATGCTTCATTGTCTCGTCATCCATATTCAGGTTTAATTTCTGCGTTCTGGTCACTGCTGCGAAAAAGGGGAGAGTAGACAGATATCGATCCCTGGCATTTTTATTCGGTGTCGCACCAGCGATACCAGAAACTCGTCGATATCCTTTGACGTCCAGATTCACGGTCGACTCTTAAGCCATATCGCATGCAATAAAGCAAAACGACTCGGTTGTTCTTCTAACAACAAAATTGTCACTTACAAACTCTCTTTGAATTTCTGGCGCTTTTTCAGGCAGGCGTAGAATTTCTTCTAGATTGTTAAGCGCAGCTGCGGTGTGTTTATGGTTTCCAGATGCGAAGAAAATCGGAATCATCTCTTTTGTTGCGTTTAAGTGTAATCCCCAGTCCGCAGCTCTTTCAGCATAAAGATAGTTGTTTCCAGTATAGATAAGATCTAAATAGTTGATCCAGAGGCTATGATTCCTTATGGTAGATTTGGACTCGTTGTACTCCGAGAAAAGTGCAATATGAAATATATCGATACATGAAAATATATTGAGTAAAACGCTACTATTCAGAAAATTTTCTTTTTTTTTGGGGGGGGGGGAAATTTTATTGTTCAAACGCTTGTATATTCTTGAAGATTCCATCCTAGATTTTGTTATTATTAACAACGTGTAAAAGACATTATGACGGTTCGAATCATGTGCAGTCTGACTCGTTTTAAATTTTTCAACAGCTACAAAAAATTAAAAAACTCGGTCATTGTAGGCTAGTTTCTGAAAGCTATCACGTTATTTAGAAAAATAAATAGTTGTTCAAGAATTAAGATTTTTTTGGAAAAGAGGAACATAGTTTGACTCGTAATGGTGAGAAGATTTCAAATAAAGCATAAAAAAACACAGTTATGCAGACAAAAATTTCAGAAAAACCGAAAAAAAACTAAGAAAAAGTATATTAAAAACCCTTGTTATCAAAATTGAATAGGACTTAACTAAAAAAATAAAGGTTTTGGGGAGAAAAAAATACAACGTGAAAGTACTCATTCTTAGAATTCAGAATATTCAAGTTTTAAAAAGTTTTCAGTTTATTTTACCGTGTAAAAAAAAATCAAGAGCGGTTTGACGTCGTTATAGGCCAAATTTGAGTTTATAGGCTAAATTGGCCATGTTCTACATGCGTTCGGAATTGTGCACCCCAATATTCGTTATCAGTCCCCCGATTACCCTATAATCTACCCTCTAACCAACTGCGGCTGATGTGAGCCACCCCCTTCCTTTTTTTGAGCGATTGCGAGCCTTGAATCACTAACTAACAATGAAAAACTGTCTAATTTTTTTCAGTGTCTAAATAAATGGATTTATCTCCATTTAAAAAATGTTTATTTGTTCAGCAAGCTATGTTAAGGACCTTTTTACCCACTTGGAAGTCAGGCAGGTAGCAATCGATCTATATTTAGAGATTAAATAAAAAAAACAAGTTTTTTTAACTGAAAGTAAGGAACGACGTTAAAACTTAAAACGAACAGAAATTATTCCGTATATGAAGGGGGCTGTCCCCTCCTCAACGCCTCGCTCTTTACGCTAAAGTTTTTTTATTGTTTAAAAAAATAGAGTTGTGAGAAAGTCAAACTTTAGCGTAAAGAGCGAGGCGTTGAGGAGGGGACAGCCCCTTCATATACGGAATAATTTCTGTTCGTTTTAAGTTTTAACGTCGTTCCTTACTTTCAGTTAAAAAAACTTGTTTTTTTTATTTAATTTTTGAACGTTTTTGAATTAATGCAGGTTTTGATTGTGGCTCACCGTACATGAATAATTAAAACAAAATTTCATATTATTTGGTTAAATGGCTTTCTCGAAACTTGTTTAATTTTATTTACGAACGTTTTTATTAGTAATAAATATACGTAACTTAGAATTAACTTACGTAACGAACTTCTATATTCATAAATTTTTAACACGTATATTAGGGGGTTCGCCCCCTAGTCAATACCCTGCTCTTTAAACTATAGTTCGAATTTTTTTTTCCAGTTCTTTCAAAATGACCTCTTAATCACAATCAGTTGATCAGTTGAAAAACTTGTTTTTTTTTTATTTAATTCCTGATCTTTTTCTTTAATAATGCTGGGAAATCCGGCGCCCCCTTCGTAGCACTGTCCCTTCCCCCCTGAAAACTTCCTTCATGGAAAGATGTCCCTTCCATATAGCCCCCGACCCTCTCCGTCCCCCACCTACCAGCAAAAATCTCCTCTGAAAAAGTCTGTATACTTCCCAATAACCAATACTATATGTTAACATTGAGTAAAGTTCATAACTTTCAGCCCTCCCCTGGGGACTTTGGGGGATCAAGTCATCCTAAAAGACATTTTTATCATATTTTCGACCATGCTGAACAAAATGGCTATCTCAAAATTTTGATCGGGTGACTTTAGTAAAAAAATAAGCGGAGGAGGGGGTCTATTTGGCCTACATTTTTTTTGTCATTTTAAAAAAGCACTAGAAATTTTAATTTCTGTTCGAATGAACCCTCCCAAGATATTCTAGGACCACTGGGTCGATACGATCACCCCTGGGAAAAAAACAAAAACAAAAACAAAAAAAACAAACAAAAAAACAAATAAACACGCATCCGTGAACTTTCTTGTGGCAAAAAATGCAAAAATACACATTTTTTTATAAAGGAGCTTGAAACCTATACAGTAGGGTTCTCTGATACGCTGAATATGATGGTGTGATTTTCATTAAGGTTCTATAACTTTTAGGGGGTCTTTCCCCCTTTTTTGAAAATCAGCCAAATTTTCTCAGGCGCGTAACTTTTGATGGGTAGCTCTAAACTTGATGAAAGTTATATATTTGAAATCAGCATTGAAATCTGATTCTTTTGATGTATCTATTGGTATCAAAAACCCGTTTTCTAGAGTTTCGGTTACCATTGAGCCGGGTCGCTCCTTACTTACAGTTCGTTACCACGAACTGTTTGATAACAGTCCCAAAAAGCAAATGAATTGGGTTAATGTGCCATTGAATTCACACAGTGAATATTATAAACGGTTAGTTTTTTATTCCCCTTCTGGACGCGATTATTTCAGACTTAGAAAGCTGTTTTTCTGTAGAAACGCTAGACACTTTCAAGCTCAATATTTTCTTGCCATTGAATTGTATGGAAACGAACAAACAACAATTCGTTGATGCGATGCATGGCTTATCAGCGTGATAATGTTCAACAATCGGTTTCCCCTCCCAACCGATTTGTATGGAAAGCTCCATGGGTTCATCTGAGAGAAAGCAAAGCAGGAACATGTAGAATACCTGAAAAACTATGAGAAGCCTCACAGAAACGGAACTGCGATGCTGATATTTTCCCAAATATTTCAGCGCTCTTTCAGATCTTCATTTCCCTAACTGTCAGTGTGGCATTTGTTGAAATGAATAATGCTCTTGCAGATCCTCATTTCCCTAACTGTAAGTGTGGTGTATGTTGAACGAAGTTTTTCTACCTTGAAAATATTGAAAACGTGGCAAAGAAATAAAATTCCGGAGGAAAGACTCGACGGACTTGTCCTTCTTCATGTTCACCATGATATTGTTATAAGCGTAGAAAGCATTATTGATAGACTTGCTAATCGTGGAAATAGGAGGCGAGAATTCATTATATAATATTGATAGTGTTTCTGCGGAAAGCTTTGCAGAATGTTTCTGTGGTTTTGTGTTTCTGTGGTTTTGTGGAAAGCTTTACAGAACTGACAGCTAAACAACGAAGAGAAGCAGAACTATGCAACTTTAAATATAAGTGATTATGTTGGGCTTAATTTAATATGGGGATTTTTCACAACGAGCTGCCCCCCTTCTAAAATTCTGGATCTGCTATTGCCTTAAAACCCACCAAAAGAAAAGTCCCAGTTGAACTTTACAGAAAACTATATTGATTGCTTAGATTAAAAATTAATTTTGGTAAAATTATCTTTTTTAAAATTTATACACTAAGTGGATTCAACTGAAAGAAAATATTTAAGAAATTAAGGATTTTGTAAAATACTAAAACTAAATTAGATATGACAAACAGTTTTATATCAAAGTATTCATTTTTCTTGAAGGTTCAATTTATATTTTGATTTATGTTGCTGAGCAACACTACTGCTTTTGCGACTGTTTTTTCTCTTAATCTTTGGTCTGTAGTTCCGAAGTGGTAAGAGATACAAACTAAAGATTTTTGCTGGGTATAGGAATTGTGAAAAGGCACAGAAAAGGTCCAGTAAAGATTGTAAGGTTTCCTGAAGTTTACCAGAAAAAAATTCCGTGATACTGCACATGGTGTCCAAACAAAACTATCCTGACTGGGAAAGTATTCTGTATCAGAGTAATTTTATGTCGTATTCCTGCAGAACATTAAATTATCTCTCTGAGAACCAGATTATAAAATTCCGTATCTCTTTTAGATTTCTTATAAATATTCATAGGCAGCCCAATAGCACTACCTAAGTAAAGAGCGATGTGGGCACAATGTATAATTTATTTATTTATTGTTTTCTTAGACCAGAGCACTTCGTATAGAAGGAGTTGCTGCAGAAACTTTGAAAAGGACTCATTCGATTGGTGAAAGGCCTAGTGTCTTTTTTAATAGTCAAAAGTGATTGGGGGACAAACAGCCCCCCCCACCCATTTTTCCCGAACACATCCAATCAAAATTTGAGACAGTCATTTTGTTTAGCGTAGTTGAAAGGTTCGGAATTTATGTCTTTGAGGATGACAACCCCCCATAGCCCACAGGGCTAGGGTTGTAAATTATGCCCTGGGGGAATAAGGTTCTTATAGAAAGGGTGGTCGCATGGACTTTGGAACAAACTCATTCGGTTTGAAATTGAAAGTTCTAGTGCCCTTTTTGATAGTTGAAAGCGTTTGGAGGGCAACCAGCCCCCCTCGCCCAGCATTTACCCGAACACACCCAATCGAAATTTTAAAACACCCTTGTTCATCGTAGTTGAAAGGTCCAGTAATTATGTGTTTAAGGATGACCCTCCCCCCCCTCCAAAGCCCTCAGGACAAGGCTTACAAGTTATCCCTCGGGGCTTACAAGATTTTATTGAAAGGGTGGTAGTACAAACCTTGGAAGGGATTTATTGGATTGGAAATCAGAAGTTCTAAAGCTGTTTTTAAGACTCAGAGTGATTGGAGGTCAACAAACACCCTTCCCTTACGTCCTTTTTCCCCAAAATGCTCCTGATATAAATTTTTAGATAGACATTTTATTCAAAATAGTCTCAAGATCATACAACAAGGCCTTCGGGGTTGACAGTTTTAGGGTTGTAAGTTTTACTCCAGGGGCATATGAGGTTTTTATGGAAGGGTGGCTGTATAAACTTTTAAGGAGGCTCTTTTAATTGGAAATTGAAAGTTCTAGTTCCTCTTTAAGAGTCAAAATTGATTGAGAGCAATTGTCGCCTCCCCCAATACCCTCTTTCTCCAAACGAATTTGATCAAAATTGTGAGATGACCATCTTCTTCAAAATAGCCGAAAGGATGCAGAACAATGCCTCCAGGGTTGACGTAACCCACCAGATCCCTGGGAGAAAAGTTGTAAATTATGCCCTAAGAGCATATAAGGTTTTGATGGAATTGATGGTCATATAAACTTCGGATGGGACATTTGATTGGAAGTTGGAAGTTATAATGCCCTTCTTAAGAGTCAAAAGTGATTTAATGGCGACGAGCCCCCCCCCCCCCCCCACCCACACCCATCATTTCCCCCAAAAATATCTAATCAAAATTTGAGACATCTATTTTCTTCAGCATTGTCGAAAGGTCCAGAGATTATGCTTTTGGGATACCAACCCCCCACAGCCCTAAGGGCAAGACCAGTAAGTTAGGCAATTCGTTCATTGTTGACAGGTGAGTCTTTTAGAGCCTCACCTGTCAAGACTCTTTTAGAGTCTTTTAAGGCTGGACGATATGAAAACCAAAAATTAGCTATACAGAAGAGATTTTGCTGCGCAAAAATGGGGTGGTTATCTTATCATGAATACAACCGGGTTTAGAAGGCAGTCTTTAACTTGACTCTGCAAAATTTGAATAACAGGGTTTCAAGCTCTCGCCTGATTTTAAAAGACAAAATCGCAAAAAAAGGTAAAAAGCGGACAGATGTAGAATTTTGTTTCCGTCTCAGTATTAGCCTTTAGTCAAATTGAGAAAAACTAGAAATTTAAAAAAGAGTGTTTTTGAATAGAATCCAATTACAACACCACAACCAGATAATGCAGTATAGCTATTACCATAACTTCGTGTTTAACAACTTCCATCAACTATAACACACGTATCGACTATTCCGTTGGAAACAATCTTTCATTCAGCCTTCAATGCCATTCGGCGCTCTATTTTACCGTTTTCTAGCAAATAATCGTGAAGGATTTTCTCTATGGACTCCCCGATAATATTTTCGTACTTGGTAAATGTTTTTTACGATGGGCAGTTAATTCCAATTGTAGAAAAAAGTTCTTGAATCTGGACATGAGTCGTGCTGGTGTTTATAGCAGCAACTACAACTTCTTTGTTGATATTTCTAGACCCCGTTTCTTTTTGTTGCCTCTTTTTGTCCATACCTCTAATTGACCAGTCGATTTTTTTTCAAGTTCAGGGCGAGCGGTCGTTTATTTGACAGTTCTGTTTTTTTTCCTCCTGTGTTATGTTACTGCTGCTAGCTTTCGTATCCTTTTGTAATTTCACTGGAATATCAGTGTTAAGCGTGGCTTTTTCTTGTCAAGATTCACGTTTGAAGATAAAGTCGGAGCGCAAACCAACAATGCACTCTCTGTCGAACATTATTTTTGAAATCAGATTGAAGTCTTGACACCTACAATAAAACCACAAATCATTGGTACAAGCTCCTGTAAATTGGAAGTGCCCAAGCATTCTATAGCTGATAATCATCCAAACCCAGTAAGCTCTGGGCAAAGTTTATGTAAATTTTTATATTCAAGGAAAAACACGTTTTAAGAATGATTATGATTGATAGTAATTCTTTCTGTCCACAATTACCTATCATTCCCCTTTTTCTGTTATTATCGGAGTATATGTCTCCCCCGATATATCACCCTATCCTGTGGTGAATTTCCGTACCCGTATTTAAGTTGCAACTAACTATTTTGTTCACCCCTTTTTATACTAAGGGCGAGGAAGATCCCCCGGAAAAAAATCAAAGAAAATACCCCCCACCCTCCCGCTGCTGGTTGGTTTCAAACTAATTTTGACTCATAAAAAAAAGACTAGAAATCTCAATATCGGATCAAAGGAGCACCTTCCAAAGTTTGCACAACCATTAGGCGGAGAAGGGAATGATGAATGGGCAGTTCCCTTCCTAGAAGGACGAAATTCTGCTCATTTTTGGGTTTGATATCACTCTTTACTTTCATAATAACAGCGTATACGGAGGTATCCCCAGAAATCAAGAGAGATTAAATATCAGTTTCACGTTTTTGATGTGAAAGTTTTTTTTGGGAGGGGGGGGGGAGGGAGCAACCCCCCCCCCCCCAAAAAAAAAGTAATACCCAAACAAAAGTCCTGAATACGGTACCAAGGGATTATACATCAATCTCTACCCCCCTCCTCTCGTTTCGTTCTTAAAACTAATTATGTATTTATCTGAAGGCTCAATGAGAGTTGGGATCTTTTGACTTCAAAAAACATCCTTTGAGGCATTTCCCTTCATCCCTTATTAGACAAAGTATTTTTAAGGTCCAATTTCAAATTTCAACACAAATTTCACCGTCTTAGGTAAATTCTCTGTTGTTTTAGAATTCCAGACTCTATTTTAAGGTCATACAATATCACCTCCCCCTACTTTCGATAAATAAAAGATTTATTTAACCTAGATTTAATACACTTTAAAGCTTGTTTTGACTAGCGACCTAATGAAAAATTGAAAGAATTGTAAGTTCCAGCGCTATTCCTACGTAATATTATTTGTGTGTCTTTTAAATTCTGACAAAAGAGCTGTTTTTTGTTTTAATTTTCCCGTCTCTGTTCATTTTAGCTATGTTTGTTGAAAAGGCTATCATTTGAATGAAATTAAAAGGAGAGAAATCTGTCAGAACAAAATGGTATACGAATTGTTGGTGGTTCCAACCCTTCAGCGCTCCTTGTAAGTAGTAAAGCAATAATAGATATCACGAGTGATTGCGTAATAAGACTTACCACGGGCCAGGCATCTATATATTTGAACCCTACGCCTGAAGGCATAGTTATGTGTGTAAGTCTCGAACGAATTGGACGGTTACCAGGGTCATTTGCAAAGAGGTATCATTTCTATAGAAGGTATAGTAATTTGAAATATCATATAGAATTTGCTTGAAGGTATATACTTTGCGTACGTGCCCGTAGCAAACAGGTTGGGTATAATCTGTTCTGCTTCAAGTTTTCTCTGGCACAATTAACTGAATTTATAAGTCATTATAAACAAGTTTTTTTTTTTAGGTTACATCCGTGTTGGAAAAACAGGTGTATCTTTTTAGTTTTCTTTACATTACATATTAGTAATGGAATTGAATTCAAAGAGAATAGTTTTTATTTGCAAGGAGATTAGTAGAGGAAAAAAATGAGGGGTGCATTTACATTATTGTAGATTAATGATGGTGCTAACAACAGTGATGTAATTACTTCTTTAGTTTACGAGATTTGCGAATTTTTTGCGAAGAGGTATTAGCGTAAAGGTATTGCGAAGGTTAAAAATGTAAGGTATGAAATTTGCCCATTGTTAGCATTGGAAAGTATAGCCTACGGATTTTTTTTTGTTGCGGGGCGGGAGATTTTCCGCAGGGGCGATATTTCACAGGAAGGACTTTCCGTAGGGAGGGAAGTTCCCGGGGGTAAACCTTCCAGAGGACATTTTACACAGGAGATTTCGCCAGATTTCATTGTACTTTCCAGGATTTGTCGAACTTTCTCTTTGGCGACTCAATTTTACACGTGGAGATCTCCCAGCGGAATTGTACGGGGAAATCTTCCGCAGGGTTGGCATCGTCTGGGGGGGTTTTTCTGTGGGAGAGGGGGTATGTTCTGCAGAAGAAATTCTCCGCGGGGGAATTTTTCATGGGAGAATATTTCTGTTGGGAGGGGGAGATTTCCAGGAAAAATTTTCCGTGGAGGGGGGATTTCGCCAATGATTTGAAAAACAATCACATACTAATATAAAAAACAAACCTTTCTCAAGTGAAAGTAGGCTTAGGAGAATATCCCAGGCCTAATTGTGGGCCTGAAATTTTCCTGGGGAAATTTTAAGTGAAAATAGAATTTTTTTAAGGGGAATTTCCGGGGTGGGGACTTTCAAGGGGGGGGAACTTTCCATGGAGGTATTTTTCATGGGAGTATACTTTTCGGACAATCAACTTCAGACTAACAAGAATTTTTTTTTTTAACTGAAGTGGAAAATTTTGATATTATTTTGGGAAAATATAATTTATAAATAACTTATTTAATTTTCATTAAGAAAATTCATAAACAAATTTTAACTTTTATTATTCCAGGAAAATATTTGTAAAATAACTTTAAATTTTTTCAAAAAAAAAAAGGCAACTTTTTTAAAAAAAAAGGACACTTTTTGGAAATTTTACAAAATCAAAAACAAATGGGTTTATTTTATTCTTTTTTTTGACTGCTTTTAATTTGTACTTTACTTTTAGGCTTTGGTAATACCCCTGATTTTGAAATCAAGATAGCTGTTTGGTTTTCAGACACCATAGCTAGTTGAAACTCTACATAAATATCTTAATTTTTAACCTAATTGCGTATAGTTTAAATAATTCTAGGAGGATGAAATATTTTTCTACTTAACAACTACATTAATAACTTCCAAGATGATAGGACAATATGACACAGAATTTATCAGTTACCGAGAGTTCAATAACTCCCCTCGCAGTGACTTCCAAGGGTCTTATGACTCCTCCCCACAGTGAAGTTGAAACTCTGAATATATATCTTAGTTTTTAGCCTAATTGAGTAGGTACTAAAGAAACATTGAAATATCATCATTTTTAGCCTAATTGCGTAGCTACTAACGGAAAATTTTTGTTGTATTTATTGGTATCAATATTCTATTGTTTTTTTTTAGAGTTTAGGTTACTATTGAGCCTTTCGTGCCTGAAATCATGAATTAGAATATTTAATTAGCTGTTTGGGTTTTCAGACACCATAGCTAGTTGAAACTCAACTTTTCTTCTTCCAGGAAAATATTTGGAACAGAACTTTAAATTTTTTCAAAAAAAAGGCAACTTTTTGAAAAAAGGAAACTTTTTGGACATTTTCCAAAATCAAAAACAAATGGCTTTATTTTCTTCTTTTTTTTGACTGATTTTAATTTTTACTTTACTTTTATGCTTTGGTAATAACCCTGATTTTGAAATCAAGATAGCTGTTTGGTTTTAAGACACCATAGCTAGTTGAAACTCTACATAAATATCTTAATTTTTAACCTAATTGCGTATAGTTTAAATAATTCTAGGAGGATGAAGTATTTTTCTACTTAACAACTACATTAATAACTTCCAAGATGATAGGACAATATGACACAGAATTTATCAGTTACCGAGAGTTCAATAACTCCCTCGCAATGACTTCCAAGGGTTTTATGACTCCTCCCCACAATGAAGTTGAAACTCTGAATAAATATATTAATTTTTAGCCTAATTGCTTTGTTAATACATTAAAATTTAAATATCTAAATTTTTATCATTTGGTGTTTGATAAACAATTTAATTTTTTTTTTTTTATTTTTTTTAAAATTTCCCGTTTTTTTTTTTTTAGAGTTTCGGTTAAATTTGTTACTTTATTTAATTAAAAAAATTATTATAAAATTTAATTATATTTTTTGGTTTTAATAAAAAAAAGATATTTTTAAATAAAAATTTATTATTAAAGGAAAATATTTGGAACAGAACTTTAAATTTTTTCAAAAAAAAGGCAACTTTTTTAAAAAAGGACACTTTTTGTACATTTTCCAAAATCAAAACCAAATGGCTTTATTTTCTTCTTTTTTTTGACTGCTTTTAATTTGTACTTTACTTTTAGGCTTTGGTAATACCCCTGATTTTGAAATCAAGATAGCTGTTTGGTTTTCAGACACCATAGCTAGTTGAAACTCTACATAAATATCTTAATTTTTAACCTAATTGCGTATAGTTTAAATAATTCTAGGAGGATGAAGTATTTTTCTACTTAACAACTACATTAATAACTTCCAAGATGATAGGACACTATGACACAGAATTTATCAGTTACCGAGAGTTCAATAACTCCCCTCGCAATGACTTCCAAGGGTCTTATGACTCCTCCCCACAATGAAGTTGAAACTCTGCATAAATATCTTAATTTTTAGCCTAATTGCCTAGGTACTAAAGTAACATTGAAATATCTTCATTTTTTGCCTAATTGCGTAGCTACTAAAGGAACATTTTTGATATATCTATTGGTATCAATATTCCGTTTTTTTTTTTAGAGTTTCGGTTACTATTGAGCCTTACGTGCCTGAAATCATGAATTAGAATATTTAATTAGCGGTTTGGGTCTTCAGACACCATAGCTAGTTGAAACTCTGCATAAATATATTCATTTTTAACCTAATTGCGTATAGTTTAAATAATTCCAGGAGGATGAAGTATTTTTCTACTTAACAACTACATTAATAACTTCCAAGATGACAGGACAGTATGACACAGAATTTATCAGTTACCGAGAGTTCAATAACTCCCCTCGCAATGACTTCCAAGGGTTTTATGACTCCTCCCCACACTGAATTCAGATGGTTTTAAGACTCATCTCACTAGTCATAACTCCATTCAACCTTGAGTGAAGGTATAAAAGTTTGATGAAGTATTTCTCTGCTTAACAACTACATTAATAGCCTCCAAGATGATAGGACTGTTTGACACCGAATTTATCAGTTGGAAAAAATCATCTTGCGGTGTTATATTCGAATGTTCTTTTTTATTATTTTCTATTGATATCGAAGAAATCGACTGTTATCTTTGGCTAGTGAACTATAATCTGTTTGAGTATGATAAAAGCTTGTGGAGTACTACATTACGTTTTATAAACAGATTGGGATTCTATTATAGAGTGATTACACCACTTAATAATGCTGGTCAGGAACTGAGAAATGTCCAGGAGGAAGTCAGTGAAATTTGCAGCTTTTTCGGAGTTGAAGCGCTCTATGTAAAGGGCAATGTACCTACAGATAAAGTTTTAATTCAAAAGTGTGACCCTAGGATTCCACTTTTCAATCTAGAAGAGTTTAAGTGTCCTAAATTTGAAGGGGCTATCACCGTCCTGAAGACGAGGTTAGGTTCTTCGCACAGTGGATACCTAAGAACATACCTGATCGGGATAAATCCATAGGACATGTTAAAAACTATCCTATATCATGGGACCATCGTTTGTGGATGTTTAAGAGTGAACTCTAAGTGCTATTCTTATGTAAACATTTGTTGTTGTTTTTTTTTTCTCAAAAAAAATCTGTTAATACATTTAAGCAATAAATATCTTCAAGCTTAACCCCTTCATGTTCTTTAGAATAGTTCTATTGTAAGCAAGTAACAAACTCTTTCGTGAACTCACCTCATGGATACACAATACAGAAATTACTACTATACGTTAAATGCATTCAGATATTTTCTTGATAAAACATAGTTGTGACTACATCAGATGGTTTTGTGATGCAGTGAATTGTTACTAGTAGTAGTAGTATTTTTTTTTTTTTTTGCAAGCCATTCATACTATACCTTAAATTCATTAAGATATTTTCTTGATCAAACATAGCCGTTAATAAATCATTTGTTTTTTTATTGATTTTATTTTTTAATTTTTTTTTCTCTTTAATTTTTTTTTTGCAATAAATTAAAAAAAATAAATAATATATATAATATTTTTTATTTATTAAAAATATGAGTTTAAAACTAGTTTGTTTTTGTTTTTACTGTTTATTTTTATTTTTTTTTTTTTATTTTTTTTTTGCAAGAATAGAAAAAATAAAATAAAAGTATTTACTTATTCTTATTTTTAAACATATTCCGTTAAATAAAATTTGTTTTTTTTTTTTCTTTTTTCTTTTAATTTATTTTTTTTTTTCATTTTTTTTTTTTTTTTTTTGCAAGCCAATAAAAAAATAACATAAATTAATTCAGATATTTTATTGATAAAACAAAGCCATTACAACATAAGATGGTTTTTTAGTGCAGTGAGTTGTTAATATTAGTAGTATTTTCGTGTTTTTTGCAATCCATTCATACTATACATTAAGTGCTTACAATATATGATGTATGTAAATCCTTTTCATACATCTCCTATGTTTTAATAGACATTCTAAACGTTCGATATGCTAGCCTACTCTAAAAATAATGAACACATAACAATGTAATGTATAATATATTTTTAATGAAATAATGTCATGTAGAATTGAACAACTTTGGACATTTTGAATCTGTTCCATAAAATGCTTCACCATGAACTCTCTTGATAGTATAGCTATTGTCTTCTCTCAGTTCGTAATCAGTAGAATAATCATTATTCCATTTTGACTCATACACAATTTTAATAGGTGTGTCATCGACAGGATCAATATGCTTTTCATCTTTGGTATTATTTGATTCATTGACTGTTTGATCAATGGCAGTAACGTTTGCTGGTACTTTGTTTTTCATTGATTCATCTTTATATTCCTTAGTGATATTTTCTGCCAATGCCCTTTTTATTTTTCTAGAAATTTCACTGTCTATTATCACACTATTTTTACACAGGTAACAGTTCCGACACGTAGACAGGATATGGTTTATGATATTAGTAGAAGAGTAGGCCTTTCTTTTCGTCTTTGCTTTTGTTTGAACGCTAGTACCCGAAAGCTGACGATATGGTTTAACACTGGGTAACATGTTACCACAAGCACTACAAAGAAGATGCCCCTCTTTATCAACTATTATTTTTATGTTGTCATTCTCTTTGAGTGGAATCATCTCCTGAGATCTCAATCTCGCATATCCACCATCATAAGAGTTGAATTTTTTTGGTACTCCTAAGAAATTCAAGTCCTTACTGTCATGACAACGTACACATACGTATCAGAGAGTACTACCACCTGTACTTATTTCATAGTTTAAATACTTCTCCTTGTCAGCATTCACTGCTACAATAACACTATCATGTGAACACACTTTCTTAAAATGGTTCATCTTCACTTTTTTAGAGATATTAGTTATGTGTTTATCGTTCCACTGTGTAAAAAATACTGATTTAATATATGCAATAAACTAGGTAGTGTCGATAACCGGCCATAGAGCACTAGTGGGAAAGCCACATCGTGTCTCAGGGACAAGCATAGAGTACAATTCATTCAAGAAATTATGAAAATATTTGTAAGCAAGTAATAAACACGTTTTGAAACTACATGCTATTTGCATGCCTTTCCTTGGCACCTTTCCAAAAATGAGCAGGGATCCCCCACTGGTTCCTGCACATTGCAAAAAGTGAGCAGTACGAAAAACTTGAAACCTTTCCAAACGAGCGGGGATTCCCCACTGATTCCTACACATTGCAAAAAGTGAGCACTACGAAAACTCCCCGTTTCCAACCCGACAGGTTTTTTAGGGGACCCATCAGGAGAGATGATTTATTTCATTTTTTAAGGTTCATTTAGCCGAGGGTACGTGCGCGCACGTAACCTCGTCTAAATGAACCTTAAAAAATGAAATAAAGCATCTCTCCTGATTGGTCCCTAAAAAACCAGTCTGGTTGAAAACGTGGAGTTTTCGTAGTGCTCACTTTTTGCAATGTGTAGGAATCAGTGGGGAATCCCCGCTCGTTTGGAAAGGTTTCAAGTTTTTCGTACTGCTCACTTTTTGCACTGTGCAGGAACCAGTGGGGGATCCCTGCTCATTTTTGGAAAGGTGCCAAGGAAAGGCATGCAAATAGCATGTAGTTTCAAAACGTGTTTATTACTTGCTTACAAATATTTTCATAATTTCTTGAATGAATTGTACTCTATGCTTGTCCCTGAGACACGATGTGGCTTTCCCACTATTGCTCTATGTCCGGTTATTAACACTACCTAGTTTATTTCATATATTAAATCAGTATTTTTTACACAGTGGAACGATAAACACATAACTAATATCTCTAAAAAAGTGAAGATGAACCATTTTAAGAAAGTGTGTTCACATGATAGTGTTATTGTAGCATTGAATGCTGACAAGGAGAAGTATTTAAACTATGAAATAAGTACAAGTGGTAGTACTATCGGAAACGTATGTGTGCGTTGTCATGACAGTAAGGAATTGAATTTCTTTGGAGTACCAAAAAAAATTCAACTCTTATGATTGTGGATATGCAAGATTGAGATTTCCGGAGATGATTACACTCAAATAGAATGACAACATAAAAATAATATTTGCTAAAGAGGGGCATCTTCTTGCTAGTGCTTGTGGTAACATGTTACCCAGTGTTAAACCATATCGTCAGCTTTCGGGTATTAGCATTCAAACAAAAGCAAAGACGAAAAGAAAGGCCTACTCTTCTACTAATATCATAAAACATATCCTGTCTACGTGCCGGAACTGTTACCTGTGTAAAAATAGTGTGATAATAGACAGTGAAATTTCTAGAAAAATAAAAAGGGCATTGTCAGAAAATATCACTAAGGAATATAAAGATGAATCAATGAAAAACAAAGTACCAGCAAACGTTACTGCCATTGATCAAACAGTCAATGAATCAAATAATACCAAAGATGAAAAGAATATTGATCCTGTCGATGACACACCTATTAAAATTGTGTATGAGTCAAAATGGAATAATGATTATTCTACTGATTACGAACTGAGAGAAGACAATAGCTATACTATCAAGAGAGTTCATGGTGAAGCATTTTATGGAACAGATTCAAAATGTCCAAAGTTGTTCAATTATACATTACATTATTTCATTAAAAATATATTATACATTAAATTGTTATTTGTTAATTATTTTTAGAGTAAGATAGAATATCGAACGTTTAGAATGTCTATTAAAACATCGGAGATGTAGGAAAAGGATTTACATACATCATATATTGGAAGAACTTAAGTTATAGTATGAATTGATTGCAAAAAAAACTAAAAATACTAATAATACTATTAAAAACTAAATTAAATAAAAAAAACTCTTTTTTTGTATTTGCTTTTTTTTATAATTAAAATTTATTAATTAATTTATTTTTTTTTTTTATTTTCTTTCAAAAAAAAAAAAAAAAAAATGAAAATACTACTACAATTAAAAAAAAAAATAAAAAAAAAAAAAAATTTGTTTTTATCGTCTTTTTTTTAAAAATAAAAATAATTAAATAATTTTTTTTTATTTTTTAATTGATATCAAAAAAAAAAAAAAAAAATACTACTACAAAAATTAAAAGCAAAAATCAAAAAAAAAAAAAAATTTTAATTAAAGCAATTTTTTTATAAATAAAAAATATTAAATAAATTATTTTTTATTTTTACTTTATTTCAAAAAAAAAAAAAAATGAAAATACTACTAAAATTAAAAAAAAAATTAAAAAAAAACAAAAATTTTTTTTTAACGTATTGTTTTTATAAATAAAAATTAATAAATAAATTTTTTTTATTTTATATGTTCTTGCAAAAAAAAAAAAAAAAATACTACTACTAAAATTAAAAATTAAAAGCAAAAAAAAAAAAAATTATTTATTAAAAAATATTTTTTATAAATAAAAAATATTAAATCATTTATGGTATATTATTAATTTCTGTATTGTGTATCCAAGAGGTGACTTCACGAAAGAGTTTGTTACTTGCTTACAATAGAACTATTCTAAAGAACATGAAGGGGTTAAGCTTAAATATATTTATTTATTAAATTTATTAACATATTTTTTTTGAGAAAAAAAAAACAACAACCACAACTGTTTACATAAAAATAGTACTTGGAGGTCACTCTTAAACATCCAAAAACGATGGTCCCATACTATAGGATAGTTTTTAAAATGTCTTATTGATTTATCCCGATCAGGTATGTTCTTAGGTATCCACTGTGCGAAGAACCTAACCTCGTCTTCAGGACGGTGATAGCCCCCTTCAAATTTAGGACACTTAAACTCTTCTAGATTGAAAAGTGGAATCCTAGGGTCACACTTTTGAATTAAAACTTTATCTGTAGGTACATTGCCCTTTACATAGAGCGCTTCAGCTCCGAAAAAGCTGCAAATTTCACTGACTTCCTCCTGGACATTTCTCAGTTCCTGACCAGTATTATTAAGTGGTGTAATCACTCTATCATAGAATCCCAGTCTGTTTATGTAATGTAATGTAGTACTCCACAAGCTTTTAGCATACTCAAACAGATTATAGTTCACTATCCAATGATAACAGTCAATTTCTTCGAGATCCATAGACAATAATAAAAAAGCACATTCGAATATAACACCACAAGATGATTTTTTCAAACTGATAAATTCAGTGTCAAACAGTCCTATCATCTTGGAGGCTATTAATGTAGTTGTTAAGCAGAGAAATACTTCATCAAACTTTTATACCTTCACTCAAGGTTGAATGGAGTTATGACTATTGAGATGAGTCTTAAAACCATCTGAATTCATTGTGGGGAGGAGTCATAAAACCCCTTGAAGTTATTGCGTGGTGGGCTATTAAACTCTCGGTAATGATAAATTCTTTGTCATACTGTATTATCATCTTGTAATTTATTTATGTAGCTGATAATTTGAAAAATATTTCATACTACTGTATTAATATAAACTACATGAACTTATTTTAAAAATGAATATATTTATGTATATCTTAACATATCTTCTGTTTCTTAAGAAACAAACCGATAATTCAATATCATAATAAATTTTTTAAGTCACGTTAGTCTAACTATTAAACTAAACTATAAAAAAAAAAAAACGGAATATTTATACAAATATATACATAAAAAATTTTACTTTAGTAGCTACGCAATTAGGCAAAAAATGAAGATATTTCAATGTTCCTTTAGTACCTACGCAATTAGGCTAAAAATTAAGATATTTATGCAGAGTTTCAACTTCATTGTGGGGAGGAGTCATAAGACCCTTGGAAGTCATTGCGAGGGGAGTTATTGAACTCTCGGTAACTGATAAATTCTGTGTCATATTGTCCTATCATCTTGGAAGGTATTAATGTAGTTGTTAAGTAGAAAAATACTTCATCCTCCTAGAATTATTTAAACTATACGCAATTAGGTTAAAAATTAAGATATTTATGTAGAGTTTCAACTAGCTATGGTGTCTGAAAACCAAACAGCTATCTTGATTTCAAAATCAGGGGTATTACCAAAGCCTAAAAGTAAAGTACAAATTAAAAGAAGTCAAAAAAAAGAAGAAAATAAATCCATTTGGTTTTGATTTTTGAAAATGTGCAAAAAGTTTCCTTTTTTCAAAAAGTTGCATTTTTTTTGAAAAAATTTAAAGTTCTGTTCCAAATATTTTCCTGGAAGAATAAAATTTGAGTTTCAAATAGCTATGGTGTCTTAAAACCCAAACATCTAATTAAATATTCTAATTCATTATTTCAGGCACGTAAGGCTAAATAGTAACCTAAAATATAAAAAAAAAAAAAAAACGGGATATTGATACCAATAGATACAACAAAAATGTTCCTTTAGTAGCTACGCAATTAGGCAAAAAATGAAGATATTTCAATGTTCCTTTAGTACCTAGGCAATTAGGCTAAAAATTAAGATATTTATGCAGAGTTTCAACTTCATTGTGGGGAGGAGTCATAAAACCCTTGGAAGTCATTGCGAGGGGAGTTATTGAACTCTCGGTAACTGATAAATTCTGTGTCATATTGTCCTATCATCTTCGAAGTTATTAATGTAGTTGTTAAGTAGAAAAATATTTCATCCGCCTAGAATTATTTAAACTATACGCAATTAGGTTAAAAATTAAGATATTTATGTAGAGTTTCAACTAGCTATGGTGTCTGAAAACCAAACAGCTATCTTGATTTCAAAATCATGGGTATTACCAAAGCATAAAATTAAAGTACAAATTAAAAGCAGTCAAAAAAAAGAAGAAAATAAAGCCATTTGTTTTTGATTTTGGAAAATGTCCAAAAAGTGTCCTTTTTTTCAAAAAGTTGCCTTTTTTTTTGAAAAATTTAAAGTTATGTTACAAATATTTTCATGGTAGTAGAAAAGTTGAGTTTAAAATATTTATGGTGTCTGAAAACCCAAACAGCTAATTAAATATTCTAATTCATGATTTCAAGCACGAAAGGCTCAATAGTAACCGAAACTCTAAAAAAAAAAAATAGAATATTGATACCAATAAATACAACAAAAATGTTCCTTTAGTAGCTACGCAATTAGGCTAAAAATGATGATATTTCAATGTTTCTTTAGTACCTACGCAATTAGGCTAAAAATTAAGATATATATGCAGAGTTTCAACTTCACTGTGGGGAGGAGTCATAAGACCCTTGGAAGTCACTGCGAGGGGAGTTATTGAACTCTCGGTAACTGATAAATTCTGTGTCATACTGTCCTATCATCTTGGAAGTTATTAATGTAGTTGTTAAGTAGAAAAATACTTCATCCTCCTAGAATTATTTAAACTATACGCAATTAGGTTAAAAATTAAGATATTTATGTAGAGTTTCAACTAGCTATGGTGTCTGAAAACCAAACAGCTATCTTGATTTCAAAATCAGGGGTATTACCAAAGCCTAAAAGTAAAGTACAAATTAAAAGCATTCAAAAAAAGAAGAAAATAAAGCCATTTGGTTTTTATTTTTTAAAATGTCAAAAAATTGTCCTTTTTTTTCAAAAAGTTTCCTTTTTTTTTTTGAAAAAATTTAAAGTTCTTTTCCAAATATTTTCCTGTAAGAAGAAAAGTTCAACTTTGATTATGAATTTTCTTAATGAAAATGAAATAAGTTATTGATCAATTATATTTTCCCAAAATAATATCAAAATTTTACAATTAAGTTAAAAAAAAAAATTCTTGTTAGTCTGAAGTTGATTGTCCGAAAAGTATACTCCCATGAAAAATACCTCCATGGAAAGTTCCCCCCCCGTTGAAAGTCCCCACCCCCGGAAATTCCCCTTAAAACAATTCTATTTTCACTTAAAATTTCCCCAGGAAAATTTCAGGCGCACACTTAGGCCTTGGATAGTCTCCGAAGCCGACGTTCACTTGAGAAAGTTTTGTTTTTTAGATTAGTATGTGATTGTTTTTCAAATCATTGGCGATAGCCCGCCTCCATAGACCCGTTGTCGGGGACCTCTCGCCCGCGCCCCCGTCCTAGTCGCACATGCCCACTTCTCCCGCGGCGAAGTTGTTCTGCAGCCCCTACCCCCGCTCCCACAGACCATCCCCCCCCAGGCGAGGCCAACCCTGCGGAAGATTTCCCCGTACAATTCCGCTGGGAGATCTCCACGTGTAAAATTGAGTCGCCAAAGAGAAAGTTCGACAAATCCTGGAAAGTACAATGAAATCTGGCGAACTCTCCTGTGTAAAATGTCCTCTGGAAGGTTTACCCCCGGGAACGTCCCTCCCTACGGACAGTCCTTCCTGTTAAATATCGCCCCGGCGGAAAATCTCCCGCCCCGCACCAAAAAAAAAAATCCGTAGGATCTACTTTCAAATGCTAACAATGGGCAAATTTCATACCTTACATTTTTAACATTCGCAATACCTTTACGCTAATACCTCTTCGCAAAAAATTCGCAAATCTCGTAAACTAAAGAAGTAATTACATCACTGTTGTTAGCTCCATCATTAATCTCCAATAATGTAAATGCACCCCTCATTTTTTTCCTCTACTAATATCCTTGCAAATAAAAACTATTCTCTTTGAATTCAATTCCATTACTAATATGTAATGTAAAGAAAACTAAAAAGATCCACCGGTTTTTCCAACACGGATGTAACCTAAAAAAAAAACTTGTATGTGATGAAATAGAAATTCAGTTAATTGTGTCAGAAAAAACTTGAACCAGAACAGATTATAACCAACCTGTTTGGTATGGGCGCGCACGCAAAGTATATACCTTCAAGCAAATTCCATATGATATTTCAAATTACTATACCATCTATAGAAACGGTACCTCTTTGCAAATGACCCTGGTAACCCCAATTCATTCGAAACTTACATACATATCTATGCCTCAGGCGTAGGGTTCAAATATATAGATGCCTGGCCCGTGGTAAGGCTTATTACGCAATCACTCGTGATATCTATTAATGCTTTACTACTCTTGTAACTTTGATCTAGAAAAGTTCACTAGAAAATCCATCAAAATGTATCTATAAACCTACTTTACGAATCTTCGACCAGTCATACATTTTTTATTTTAAACTCCCCATAAAAAAAAAAAAAAAAAGCTATGCATTATAACATATGTGGCAAAAAAACGTGACGGAAATTGTGAGCCAATTTTTTAATAAGATTTTATTTTTTATTATAAGAAAGAACGTATCCAGTATTTCTGTTTGGAGGTGGGAGGTAACAAAAACTTCAAAAAATATACCAAAAAATTTTTTTGCGCTTTTATGCTACAATTTTTGGAGGGGGTGGGGGATTAAAACCCGGTATATAACCCTTCCCTGGATACGGCCTTGCTTATATAAGAATCGATTTTATGCTGTTACGACTAAAAGAAGTGTAAGGCCTTAAAAGTAGAAAAAATAATGTGTCAAAACGACACTACAAAACTAATTAAGCAACACCTATGAAATACTACCATCGCTTTCGTCACTTCTTGTTATGACATTTACTTTTTATTTACCAGATTAAATAGGTCTACACATAACAATTTTCTTTGACCTCTCTACATTTACAATTAAACAAAAAAGAAATAAAAACCCTTTTTAAATTTATTTTCGTTTAATTTTATTGTACATTTTTTTTTTTTTTTTTTTTTTTTTTTTTTTTTTTTTTTACAAGGGATATGAATTGAAGAAACTAAATTTGCTGCTCTTATTTTAGAACTATCTGCTGAACTTTACGACAAAAAGTCGACGACATGAACTGCTTCTCAAAATAAGAATGAAAATTATCGCCTAGAAACCTAGTTTTTGTAGCTTTAACCCTCCCCCCTCCGCCCATAGACACGCATTAATTTTACTTCCCCGTCAAAATACTATGTGAAGCTATGCATATTCCGGTAAAATATTATATAAAACAATACATTAAAATATATAAGGCAAAAGAAAAAAAACTACATGGCATAAGTCGCTAATATCACTAAGCAGAAGGTCATAAATCAAGGTCTAGTTTTTGTTTTAAATTTACACTACAAAATAAAATGAATGATAGTTATATGCCTAGAAAAAGTGTTATTTGTTAGGAGGCTGCAATCCCCTATCCCTCTTCTTGCAACAAATAATATTTTACTTCCAATCTTTATCCCGTATTATCAAAAGAAATTTCTACTAGGACTAGGTGGGATAGATATTAAAGAGTTATAAGTTTTGACGCTTCAATAACCTCCCCTCCCCCCTCATTTTTTAAAACTTTCTTGTCAAAAGATCATAGTATTATGCGTATCCTGGTAAAATAATTCGTAAAATTATGCGCTTAAACATGTAAATCAAAAATAAAAAAAACTACAGGCAATAAATCGGTATTAAGTACTTCATTTGCCCCCACAATCGTGGGCCCGTCCCTTGATCTTCCAGTGACTAAATAGAAGGTCATATATTATAGTCTATTTTTTAAGATTTACGCTACAGAATAGAATGAATTATAGTTGTATGCCTAGAAATTGCGCTATTTGTTAGGGGGCTACAATCCCCTACATTTCCCCTTGCGACAAAAATTTGTATCTTCCTTGATTTATCCTGCATTTCTAAACATTTTTTCTACTAGGGACAAAGTGCGATAAAAATTGAAGGGTCATAAGTCACATGCTTTTTCAGTGTGTTTTAATTTGAAAGTCTCTAGGTGAATAGAATTAAAAAAGAAAGAAAACCATTAAATAAGCTTAAACACAAAATGTGTATCCGCCCTCTCCTCCGTTGCCCGTGTTGGTTTGTTTATCAGTCTGAATCTATTAATTCATCCGAACAACTTCCTAAGAGACGTATGAGAATTTGGATCTAAGCCCCTGAAAGCACACAAACCTATAATAAGTATAAGGTCTTTGAAAGGTTCATGCTACAAAATTTATCAAGTAGTACTTACATATGTTTGATTACCAATTCTTCGTAGCTCTTTAGAAAATAGGGCACATTAACCATCCAGGGAGAATTTTTTTAAAATAATCGATTCTAAATTAAGACCCGCAGTTATAACTTTCAGTCTTGGGATTTCTGCTGCAGGCTCTTCTTGAAGAGATGTTTCGTTTAAGTCGAGTAAATGTTTTGGAAGTCATGGTCTTCCAAGCTTTAGTTTTTCCCTGTGCTTCTGTACAGTAACCAAGCCAATGTCTCTTTTATTACGCTTCTTTACCATCTTTCACAAAGCACTTTTGTGAACTAACAAGGCCAATTTCTTTAATTGCCTTTCTCTTCTTTCGAAATCTTTGATCGCAACCAAATTTGACGGAGCATCCCTGTTTGTATAATATGTTGAAATATTCAGCTTTGATGTCAGTCGATACAAGTTGAAACCCTGAAACTGTATAACCTGACCACCGGTAATCATGCCTACCCACTGAAACTAAATGTGCTACCGCCTAGGAGGTACTAATATAAAACCGCTGGCAATACCATCCGAATAAATTAGTGAAAATATATTTTTTGAATTAATTAGGAAAAACAATCGAAAGTAAAGTTGTTCCTTTCCAAATCCTCCGCAAGTCCGTGTTAAATTTATTAAACTCGTGTTTACCGTTTCCTCATACAAGTTGAAATAGAATTTGCACGAAAAGGTCTAATTTAGAAAGCCAAGTAAAAAATATTAAAAAAATAGCCAACTCAGATTATACTGCTAGATCAGGGGAACAGATAGAAACCAATATCGATGCCTTAATGCGACTGTTGTCGCCATACAAGCTAAAAATATTTAACATGGAAGAGATATTCGGGATTGTTTCTATTCCGTTCCTCCTTAAAGACTCGTTCATTGTTGATCAGGTGAGTCTTTTGGAGAATGTTGAAGGGAGTGTTGAACTAAATCAAAACACGTTATGTGTATACGGGTTGTCCTAATGGCTTATCTCAGGAATGACTGAGTACATTAACTTCAAACTTTCAGGAAATGATAGGGGAGATGACCAATTGACCAAAAAAGGTAAAATGTGCATGCTACTGCTTCTACTACAACTACCACCACTACTACTGATAATGCTACTACTGTTACTGCTACACTACTATATTTAAAATATTGAGGGGGAATGTGAACTAAATCAAATCAAACTAAGGGCATGCAGATTGTAAAAGAGCGTAACTCAAGAATGGATTTGGGTATTAAGTTAGAACTTTCAGAGAATACTTAAAGGGAAAGAACAATTGACCAAAAGTCAATATGTATACTCTACTACTAATATTACTACCAATACCACTGCTACATTTACTAATACTACTACTACTTCAAATACAACTTCTATAACAGCTACTTGTAAGGCTAAGACCATTAAGATGAAAATTTCAAGAATTATATAAATATACAGGTTATCAAAAGGAGATATCAGCAATGTCATAGCAACGGCTAATTGTATTAAGTTGAAACTTCCAACACATGATGAGGGGATTTTCAATTGACCAAAAGGCAATAAGTTAACACTGTTGCTGCTACTAGTACTAGTGCTATTACTATTAATACTGCTACTATTAATACTAATACTGTGACTACTATTACAGCTATGTCTAAGGGCATGAAGGTAAAATTTTCAGAAAAATTTAAGGGGGAAGGTGAAATGAATCACAAAACGCCGACTGTATGCAGGTTGTCAAAAGGGTGTATCAGCAATATCTTAGGAACAGCTTTGTGTGTGAAGTTGAAACTTACAGGGCTTGTTATGGGGGATGTTGAACTAACCAAAAGACAATATTTGTATCCCATTGCAACTGCTTCTACTCATACTAGTACTACTTCAACTACTACTGCTACCATTATTACTACTGCTACTACTACTACTGCCACTAAATTTAAGGCTACTGCTCATAATTTTATTGAGGATACTACTGCTGCTACTAAAGCTAAGGGTATAAGGTGAAAATTTGGGAAATATTGAAACTGTATTGAATTAAATGGGAACACACTATACCCACAGTGTACCCACAATATCAGAAATGCCTCAGAACCACATATCAGGAATGCCTTAGAACCACTTGATGTTATTAAATTCAAACTTTCAGCGTGTGTTAAAAGGGATATTGAAGGTACCAAATGCGCTATGCTCATACTGCTACTACAACTGTTGCTATGGCGCAAGTTAAGGGCATTAAGGTAAAGCTTTGGGGGAATATCTAGGCAGATGCTGATCTAAGTCAAAATGAACTATAAGTATGATGATTTTCAAAAAGGTAACAAAGCAATATCTCAAGAACGGCTTACATAATTAAGTTCGACCTTTTAGAGTAAGTTGTCACGGATTTTGGACTAACCAGAAGGTACTACGTGTATACTATTAATACTACAAGTACAGTTACTGTAACTAGTAACGCTAAAGGTAATAAAGTGAAACTCTTAGGGAGCGATTAGGGGGAATTTCAATTAATTGAAAAAAACTATATATGCAGGTATTCAAAAAGGCATGTAAGCAATATCATAGGCAGCGCCACTCTATAATAGCTATCAATATCATTGCAACTCTTAAAGAAGTGAAATCGACCGAAAATCCAAAGTTCTAGTGCCGTTTTTAAGAGTAAAAAGTGATTGGAGGGCAAGCCGCCCTCTTCCCAGCCCATTCATTTCCCAAACTCATTCAAACAAATTTTGAGACAACCATTTTTTTCAGCAATGTTGAACGGTCCAGTAACTATGTCTAAAGGAATATTGGGTATATTAACCATCTACAGTTTATGCAATTTGCAAAATTATGATTTAAAAAGTAAACCTTGCTGTAAAAATAAACCAAAAGGCACTTTGTTTATGGTTGTCAATAAGAAAACTCAGCAATATCTCGAGAACGACTGTCACAATGTAAATAAATCAAGCGTGTAATGCCCGTGCCACATTATAGTCACACTTGTCGATAAAATCAAAATTATGCACGACTATAGCGCCAATAACGTTTGCCGTTCGTAATTTCTCGAGTTGAATATTGTTCAATTTTCAAACACAAATTTCTGGACTGACCAATCAGAGCCAAGGTTTAAGGCATAATTTTTAAAACTAGAAAAGATGAAAACTTAGAACAGCAGTTTTTCTATCTGGGAGAGGAATCTGACAAAAGTTAAGAAGGCTTAGTATTAATAGAGAACAGTTGGACACAAATTACTGTTGGCGCAAACTCTTTAAACTAATTTCTTGCAATTTTAATTTTTTTTGCTTTTTAAATACAAGCGTGACACTAAAATCAAGAAAATTGCCTTGCCATTCATGATTTTCGGCCTTCTTTATCAATAGATATGACTGTGATGTGGCATGGATATAAGTGTATCCAGGATGTCAAAGAGCATAGATAGAATTTCATGGGAATGGTAAGTTTCAGGTCAACTTGAGGAGTTATAAAACTAAACTAAACAGTACTATTTGTGTTAGGATTGAACATTGTTGAAAAGTTTCTTAACGTACAAATAACAAGCCAAACTATGGATTCTTAAAAAGAACAGAAAACAATTGAAAAAACACTTTCCACAAAGAAAAGTTTTTCAATTAAAAGTAAGGAACTTCATTAAACCAAAATTTAGCAGAAATAAATTCAAATAATCGTCCAAACGTAAAACTACCACAAATCACTACCAATAAATAACCCTACTCATGTTAATTTTTTCTTATTTTGAGTTTGACTTGGGTATTTATTTATTTATTATCCGTCAAAAAAAGGTACAAAAGATGGAGTATCCCTAAAAAAGAAAAAACACACACAAAAAAACAAATTACAAGACATTACACATAATCGAACAAATTACAAAGACGAGAAACAAAAATTCAATTATACACTGCACTGCAGGTACGTAAGAAATTTAACTTTTTAAACTCCCAACTACTGAAGAAACATAAGCAATATGATTGATAACTTCAATTCAACTAATCTAACCTACAGCAAAATACTTGATAACTTCAATTCAAAATCAAAGGACTCAATCAACTAGTCTAAATATGACAAGAGACGGTAAAAAGACTAAATATGACAAGAGATGTGCAAATAAAATTAAATGAACAGCGATTTACTGCCTTAGCAAACGGTACCAAGGGTGGGAAGAAACTTTCTCGTTGTACCGTTAATTTGTTCAATTATAGCTGCCGTTGGGTCCGCAATTTAAAAAATTTTGACAAGGTGCGAATTTCTTGTCCACGGCGGGAGCCGCAACAAGAACTTCGCATACTTAAAAAACACGGATCTGAGCTTTCTTTTCTCTGGCTCGGGAAAAATTCTCCAAAACGGGCTTAGATACAGGAAATGGGGAAGGGATACTGCGTTATAAAGTCGAGCCAGAATTAAACGGTTGAAAGGGATTTTAGATGAGACTACTCTACTGTAAGCAAAAGCCAGGCGGTTACGGAGATGATCAATAAGAAGGAAGCGGGTAGTTTTTAGATCCTTTCCAATTGGTAAACCAAGGTAAATAATTTTCGAGACAGGGGCTACAGACAGTTCTCCCAGCCTCACAGACGAGACCTCTTCTTGGGGCCAGTTGAACAGAAGAATATCTGACTTCTGCGGGTTAAATTCAAGGCCAATTTATTGTAATTTCTGTTCGTTTTGGGTTTTATTTATTTATTGATAGTGCTTTGTGGTAGTTATACGTTTGGGCGATTATTCAACTTTATTTTTGCTCATTTTTAGTTTAATATTGCACTTTGCTTTTAATTTAAAAACTTGTTTGCTGGAAAAAAGTTTTTTAAATTAATTTTAGAAAGTTAGGCTCGAATTCCAGATTCCGATTTTTTCGGGTGTTTTCTAATTTTTTTTTTAGTAAGTACCTATTTTACTTTAATCGAGTGATGCTATAAAAAGTATGCACGATGAGACGAACTTTATTATATGCAAAATTGTTTCGCTCACTTACAAATAATTTCCAAAGTTGTCATGACACATCAAACCTTTTGGCATAAAACATTTGTTAAAGACGAGGTCAATTTTGTTTACAACATGGATAGAAAGATGTCCATATTCTAAGAACGAATAGAAAGATGTCCATATTCGACAGAAAGATGTCCATATTCTAAGAATGAATAGAAAGATGCTCATATTTGACAGAAAGATGTCCATATTCTAAGAACGAATATAAAGATGTCCATATTCGATAGAAAGATGTCCATATTCTAAGAACGAATATAAAGATGTCCATATTCGATAGAAAGATGTCCATATTCTAAGAACGAATAGAAAGATGTCCATATTCGATAGAAAGATGTCCATATTCTAAGAACGAATAGAAAGTTGTCCATATTCGATAGAAAGATGTCCTTATTCTAAGAACGAATAGAAAGATGTCCATATTCGATAGAAAGATGTCCATATTCTAAGAACGAATAGAAAGATGTCCATATTTGATAGAAAGATGTCCGTATTCTAAGAACGAATAGAAATATGTCCATATTCAATAGAAAGATGTTCATATTCTAAGAATTGTACCTGACCCATGTTTTCCAAAATTCTAAGATCTGGAGCTGACTGTGACTTTTTCTGTTTTGAAGTTTTGATTTTGTGACTTTCCTACATTTTTTCTAAGTAAACCGTCTCAGCTTCGATGCTATTTTTTTTAAATTACCTTGAATAATGATAGAACTATACCTTATCATTCGGAAAACCTAGTCAGAATATTCATATCTCGGAAAAATCTAGGGACACAATGCCCTAATCATGATTTTGAAACACAGGCATTCTGAGTATTTATTTCTGTAATTTAATAGTTTACACAATGTACTGTTTCACGAATGTTCATTAACCGCGGCAAAACTACACAGTCTCAATACAGGTAAAAAAAAAGCAGATAGAGAGACTGATAGAACTTAAACGAACGGGTACTATTGAGTATGTGAAGAGGGCCTCTTCTCGACTCTCGCTCTTTAAGTTAAGGAGTCTTAGAGTTCTGTAAGGACACATTTCTTTCAAAAGGAGACCGAAACCGGAACCCGATTTAGGGTATAGAGTAAATACTCTCAAGGGCATTCTTATGCCCTAGCAATAGTACGACAAGCTTGATAAAGCTTAGCCTACCGTATTTTCAACGGCTCTTGTGTTTGAGCAGTCTGTCGTAAGAAATTATGACAAAATTCTTTGAGATATATAATTGAAATACAGGTATTGGACCTTTCAACTATCTTTAACCAAATAGCTATATGAAAATTTTGGAAATCAGAAGTGTGTAAGGGGTTAGCTGACCATCCAATCTTTTGAGCCGCTTCAAAGGGGCGCCAGAGCTAATGTCTGTCCAAAGGAAATCTCTTCCTATCTTCTAGTACCATTGGCTTGATACGAGCACTCCTAGAAAAATAACCAAACAAATAAGAACGCATCCCTAACCTTTCTTCTGGCAAAAAATACAGAATTTCATATTTTTGTAGATAAGAACTTGGAACACCTACAATTTGGTTCTCCTAGATTTTAAATATATATTGTGTGATTTCCATTAAGATCGCTTGACTTTTTGTGAGAATTTTCCCCCTTTTTCGGAGTCAAATTTTTTAGACTCGATAGGTCATAGAGCCTGATGGGTCATATTAAACTTAGTAAATTTGATATATTTGGGATCATCATGCAAAGTAAACTCTTTTTATGATTAAACAACGAACTGTTTGATAACTTACACTAACCGTAAGGTATTTGCAAGCATACACATGGGAGCATGCACATTTTATTACCTGTGAAACATATTTGCAAGTGTTGCTCCAAGACTAGTACGGATCCTAGTATGTGCAACAACTCAAAGAGCTTTGACACCGGAGGCCTAGTTTTCTTTTCTTATTTTGGGTACAGGACGTACAGTACAAAATTCCAATAAGTGAATAAATTAAGGTGCAGTTACAGGGGGGGGGCCAGCGAGGGGCATACAATTTGTCTAAAAATGGGGGAAGATAAAAACTAAAATAAACCATTTTCCACAGTCCCCCCCCCCTAAAAAAAAGCACTTGAATTGCTTCTAACAGCTATGCTAAAAATGAGCTGCCTTAAGAAACACCGTTTCGTTCATATATTACTTTGGTCATTCAAGTTTATGCATAAATCTATTTTCAGGCAAGGATACATCGGCGCCGATTCACAAAAATGTTGAGCTCCAAGATTAAAAAAAAAAAAAATCATAGATTTTTAAAATTCATTTTTATTAAAGAAGACTCGAAAAGCCATCTTGTAAAACCTGGAATGATATTTTTTCCTATTTCCTCCTTACACATACAAAAAAGGTATTTATCAAAATGTAGGATAGTAATTACCCCCTTGTATCAACCCTTCTCCCTAATCCGTGCTCCTGGAAGGCAAAGGATACATTTTTGAGAGGGAGCAATTGAAAACTAAAATATATGTTTAAATTTTTTATTTACCGATTACTGAGATACCAAAGAAATACACATACCTGTAGAATCAGAATTTCATCCTGAACCCAAATATAACATTCAATTCTTTTTATAATTTTTTTTTAGTAACCTCTACCCCCTAATGGTCAAATATGTGCTCTGAAATATATATGATATGAATTTCGATAAATTGATAAATCATAAAATTATTTTGCAAAAAAGATAGACCTATGAAAAATTCCTTGTATGTATACATTTCAGGGAATATATTTGACCATTAGGGGAGGGGGGTAAAATAATTTTTTGAATTAAATGAATATTATAGTTGGATTCAGGATTTAATTCTAAAGGTAAGTCTATTTCTTAGCTATTTCAATAGTCTGCGAATCGAAAAATTTTCCGAAATAAGGGGGCATCTTGAAAATGTATTGGAGAGGCTAAGCCTGAATGACAATCACTGGGTGACATATCTCCTTTCTTTCCTATGCTAACACAACTACGCCAACACATCAAGTCATTTGTATTTCTCCCTTTTGGACTTCCAACCATTTAACTTCTGACTCCATAAAACCCTTCAATGACTTCCATGTCAAGCAAATATTACAATACCTTCTGATCCCTTCTAATTTAGGGGGGGTATCATTTTACAGTCATTTCAAGGGCCCGCATCGTCAGCAAAGCAAATGATCATTTCCTTATGAGCGAGAAACCCTAAACCTCACGCAAGCCCCGCCTACTCCATCCTGGAAATTCCAGATAAGAAACTTTAGTAGCGTGACAGAATCCAATTCTCTTTTTTAGGATTTGTGAATTGTTCTACTTCATTTGTGCGAATTTTTTAACAAGTGAGTCTTATAAGACCAATTTTGACTTGTGACATAAATTACAATATTCTCGAATTTATATGGTAAGATGCTCTGATATGCATGGATATTTAAATATCTAGCTAATGATATTAAAATAATGTTTTGAATTATTTAGGTGCTACTACATTAGAGAAGATTAGTTGTAAATAACTTTTCGTCATATTATATCTAGGACCACTATATTTTAATCCATTGTTGTAAAAGGGCAGTTTTTTTTTTCTAATATTGATTTTAACGCTAAAATAAAAAGATTACATCATTATTTCATTTATTCCTTCATTATTGTATAAATACTACTTGTAAGTTCATTTTTATTAGATTATCAGAGTTGCGTCCAGTTTAACTGAATTCCAACCCCCCATTCTTAATACGTAGATATAGCCCTAAGCCATATTCAAAGGTTTGCTGACTTTATGTTTTTGCTCTATTTTCTGTACTTATTTGTCATCAGTAGTTGATTCATAAAACCTTATTATGATAATTCAAAAAACCTAAAAATATTTAGGCTACTGTTAGGGGCCTGGAAATGCACCGAAAAACATTCGATCTTTGAAAATTTTAAAATTACAGTCGTGAATTCTGGGGTCAAGATGAACATAATGTAAAAATTTTAGATTTATGGCACGCCCATCCCCCCTGAAAAAATGGGTCCCAGAAAGTGTAGTTTATTCCTTATATCGATTTGAATGTTATAATAAAAAGATTATAACATTACTTTATTACAGCATAAATACTATTTACAATCTTTTTTATTGAACACTCAGAGTTACTTCCAGTTTAACCGAATGCCACCCCCCCCCCCCTTAATACGTTGATGTAGCCCTAAGCTATACCCAAAGGTTTGCTGATATTATTATTTTGCGCATTTTTTGTAGCCTACTAATTCGTAATCAATAATTGGTTCATAATGCCTTACAACCACGATTTAATAAAAAATCTGAAAACATAAAATTTTAGGGAGCCCAAAAATTCGCCAAAAATCTTTTAGAGAACTTTTTAAAACTTTAAAACTTTTTTAGCACCTTTAAAAAGCTTCCTATTCTAATTAAACGGCCCTTGTGATCATTGAGGAGGGGGGCAACCTCTTCATACACGGAATAATTTCTGTTTATTTTGAGAAAAATTCCCTCCATTGACGGGAAACTCCTACGTGAAAAGTTCCTCCCACAAAAATACACCCACCCCGTGAAATTCCTTGCGGAAAATTTCATCCTCGCTGAAAATCCCTGTCCGTAGAAACGATTCAACCTGAAAAACTATCCTTAGGACTCTTTCATTTGAAAAAAAGACTTCCAGCTCTAATCGTTTTTGTGATCACTCCGGAAATCCTGCCTTCCGTGGGAATTTTTTCCCTGATACCAAAACACGCTTAAAATTTCCCCGGGACTATTCCCCCGGGACATCTGCACATGTAAAATTGAGCTGGCAAAGAGGAAGCAAGATATATAAAAATAATTTCGTATAGAAATTGCGTCAAATCCTCCTAGTATAAAATTTGCCCTGGAAAGTTTACCCTCTGAAATATCGTACCCAAGGAGAATTTTCACCATGGGAGCCCACCTCAAGCACACATTCCTCTCCAAGTTGTTTGAACGCTTCCCAACAAAAAATACCAGTAGTAAACGATCGGCAAACTTTATAGCTTAAAGGCTTATCCACAGGGTCTGTGGGGGTTCAAGTTTTTACCAAAGTCATAGCGTTAGGACCTTTCAACTATGCCGAACAAAATAGCTATTCCAAAATTATGATAAAATTTCCCAAAACGTTTGGGAAAAAAGGGACGTGGGAGAGTCCTAGCTACCCTCCAATTTTTTTGGTCACTTGTAAAGGGCACTATAACTTCTAGTTTCCGCTCAAATGAGCCCTCTCCCGGTGCTGCAGGACAATTGGTTCGACACGATCACCCTTGGAAAAAAAAAATAAGCACGGATCCGTGTTCTCTTTTCTGTCAAAACATACAAAATTATATGTTTTTGCAAATGGGAACTTGAAACCTTTCCAGTAGGGTTCTCTGATCCGCTGGATCTGATGGTGTGACTTTCTTGAAAATTATTTGACTTCTAGGTGTTGTTTTACTACTTTTTTTGAAAATCAGACAATTTTTCTCAGGATCGTGGGCTTTTATGGGTAGTACTAAGCTTAAAGAATCTTGTATATTTTGAATCAGCATAATAAACCGATTCGTTTGATATATTTCTATATATATATATATATATATATATATATATATATATATATATATATATATATATATATATATATATATATATATATATATATATATATATATATATATATATATATATATATATATATATATATATAAAAATATATATATATATATATATATATATATATATATATATATATATATATATATATATATATATATATATATATATATATATATATATATATATATATATATATATATACATATATTGATAAAAATTCCGTTATTTAGAGTTTCGGTTACTATTGAGCCGAATTGCTCCTTAATTACAGTTAGTTGACGGTTTGTTCCCATGAACTGTTTGGTAATATTACTAGTAATACCAACACTACTACTGTGACAAGCAATATCATACGTAGCACCGCTCTATAATAGCTAGAAATGTCATTGAAACTTTGAAAGGAGCTAATTGAATTTAAAATTAAAAGTTCTAGTACCCATTTTAAGAGTCAAAAGAGTTTGGGGGGGGGGGGCAAGAAACCCTCCTCCCAATCCCACTGATTTTCCAAAGACATCCAGTCAAAATTTTTAGACAACCATTTTGTTGAGCATTGTAGAATGGACCAGTAACTATGTCTCTAGGGATATCGGGTATGTCAACCCCCACAATTATGCAATTGACCCATTATCATTGAAAATGAATGTTGTGTTAAAACTAAATCAAAAGCCACTGTGCGCATAGTTGCCAATAAGACACCTCAGTAATATATCGAGCACGACCGGGTGTTTTAAATTGAAACTTTTGGGGGTATTACTATTACTACTTTTGCTCTTACAATTTAAATAAATTAAACGACCGTAAGTGTATACAGGTTGTCAAAGAGCAGAATATAATTTTTGAGAATGGTAATAAATTTTATTTTTCAGGCCAACTGGAGGTGGTATAAAATGAAACTAAACAGTACTATTTGAGCCAGGATTAGAAATTGCTGAAAAATATTCTTCAACACACTACGGATTCTTATAGAGAAAAATTGGAAAGATATGAAGTAGATAATTTCGGAGACCACACCGCCTTTCTATGACAACAGGGATAGGGATATAATAATTCCCCTGGAAAGTTCATCCCCAGAAGCTTCCTTCCCCGTGGAAAATTCTCCTTGGTAAATATCCCCCAGCAGAAAATCCCCCCGAAAAATGTCTGTATACTTCCCAATGATAAATACTATACTTAAGTAATAGGCAAATTTCGTAACAGCCGATTCCCCAGGGTTTTTGAGGGGTCATGTTATCCAAAAGACATGGCTATTGGACCTTAAATTATCCTGAACAAAATGTCTATCTCAAAATTTTGGTTAGAAGACTTTGGGAAAAATGGTGCGGGAGGGGGGCTAGTAAATAATTCACGGTTTTATGTTTTATTACGGGGGCTAGTCGTCTATAGTCTTTTTTTCTGACCTAAAAAGGGTATTAGAAAAGGGTAAAAGGGTATTAGAATTTTCAATTTCCGTTCAAATAACAACTCTTCCGATATTCTAGGACCACTTGTTTGATACAATCAACCCTGAAAAAAAAACAAGAAACAAACAAGCATCCATGGTCTTTCTTCTAGAAAAAAATTCACATTATTACAGATGGGAGTTTGAGACCTCTGCATTGGGGTTCTCTGATACACTGAATCTGATGGTGTGATTTTCATATTTTGTAACTTTTTGGGGATATTTCCCCCCTTTTTTGAACATCCTCCAATTCCCTCAGGATCGTAGTTTTGAGGGGTAACACCAAACCTAATGAATCTTATACATTTAGAATCAGCATAAAAAGCCATTTTCTTTATAGCAAGAGTTTTCTAGAGTTTCGGTTACTATTGGTCCAAGTGGCTCTTTACTTACAGTTTGTTACCACGAACTGTTTGATGAAGGCAACCACTCCATTCCTCCGCTGTGTCTACTAAAGTTTAGCTTGCGATATACTGAAAATATACTAAAATTCAATTAAATATAGTAAGGTAAATATAGTAAGGTAAAATGTTCACTCCTTTGGGTTGCAAAGCCAAGGTTTGGCTTCCAAAGCCAGGCTGGAAGTAGGACCAAATAATCGTGGGAAAAGAAAAAATGGAAACTACAGGGAATAATGAAGAGGGGGCTGAGTGCTAAAGGAAACTTTATTTTTACCGACATCTCTCATTTCCCTATTTTAAACATTTTCTAGTGTCCTCTTGTTTCCCAGGAGGGTCACTGCCCCTTCTGTCCACTTACATTTAGCCCTCCTTTAAAAAAAATTAAAATATATTTAATATATAATAATTAATATATAAAATATATTTACATATTTAATAATTTGTTATTTATCGATAGTATTGTGGCCCTATTCGGGCCAAAATGGTTGGCTTTGCC